>NW_021319083.1:20838127-20893872 GCF_001605985.2 Dendrobium catenatum | reverse complement strand
GACCGAACCACTATAAATTTTTGTGTTCTTTTTCTTGCTTCCGCACTTTTTAATTCCGCATTTATTTTTATGGTGTTATTTGGTTTATGGAATTTTTATTCTTTGTGAAAAGAGTTTTTAAAATACCAATTCACCCCCCTCTTGGTTAGCTTGGGACTAAGTTCATAGGGATTAACATCCGGAACAAACTTTCACATCTCCCCTCACAATCTTCGTGTTTCAGAAGCTCCTCTAGTTATCAAAGAGGGAGGAATGTTGGCTTAACATAAGCAATTGCAAGATTCAAGTAAAGGGAAAGAGGTAATTTTGGCTTCTAACAAGTTACCTAAATCTCCCTTACCGTTTTCTCTTTTTGGAGCAAAAGACAAAGAAGCTTCTTCTTCAAGGAGCAGTTTTGTTGATATTTTGAAGAATGACAATGACATTGACAAGGCTAATGTCAATTTCAATAATCCAATTAATTCTTCAAATTTTTATAATTCTAATTTATGGATTAAAAAACCACACATTAAAACTAATTGGAAAAAAATTCTTATGAGGTTGAAGATTTAAACATTGTTAAACTGGATATGGATAATGAAATATCCAATATTCATGTTTTGAGTAAATCTTTGGTTATTAAAATTCTTGGGGAAAATTTATCTTTCTCAAAATGTGCCACTGAGTTAAGAAAACAATGGAAGAAATATGGAGGATTCCATTTAACCATTCTTGGCTTATATTGGCTACTTTGTTCCTTTCAATCTCATGAACGGATGGAAGAAGTCCTTAATGGAGGTCCATGGTTTGTAGGGGTTTTGCAGTTGGGTTAGACAAATGGTCTCCTAACTTCTCTCCTAATTCATTGGAAGGTGTTTCATCTCCGATCTGGGTTCGTCTTCCTCACCTTCCCCTACACTATTGGGATGAGTCCAATATCACTAGAATTGTGTCTAGAATTGGGACTCCATTACTTTTAAATGGTAATATGTTTAGGTGGGGAAGAAGAGAATTTTTTTAGAGCCTGTATTCGAGTTAATTTGAACTCAAAACTCTAATCTGGAATATGGGTTGAAGGGTTGCATGGTAGATTTTTTTAAAAGTTTGAATACGAAAATCTATCATCACTTTGTTTCAAATGTGGGAGGATAGGGCATATTGATTCAATTTGTCCTAATGTTGAAGACATCCCTTCCATCTCAAATCATACTGATAATCCTTATGGTCCTTGGATGCAAGTTAAATTCAAAAAGAAGAAGAAATCAGCAAGAAATCATTTGAAAGCCAAGTTATTTTCAGCAGTAGAAAAATCTGTAACGGATTGTACAAGAGAATATACTGTTCTTGCTTAACCAGAAGAAATTGTACAAACAATGGCAGATGGAAACAAGCTCAATCTGATGTCCGATCCAGTGGAAATTGCAGGTTTCAAAAGCTAAATTGAAGAAATGGCTGGATTCAAGGAAGGAGATGAAGGGGCGGTTAACCAGAAATTGAATTTCAAATTGGACCAGCTTGCTTCTCGGAAATCAGTTTTTGAATCTAATTCATTTAATGCATTGGCTGGATAATATGGTGGTTGATGTGTTAGATGAATCCAGTAAGATGGGAACTGTAATTGCTGAAAAATTGGACTTCCAAAATTTAAATTTTGAAAGTTCAAAAAAATAGTTTCAAGCTGAATTTTTGGTTACTACAAAAGCTGTTCAAAATTCAAATGATATTTTGATTAATCCAAAGGTTGTTGAGATTCAAGTTTCGGCTTTCTCTCCAACTTACCCAGCTCTCAAATCTGAAATTCCACGAACTTTGGAGGTTGTAAAGGAGGCTGAACAGATTTCGGCTTTGTCTCCTACAAAAGCTACCGAATCTACTCAAGGTGCTGAAGTTTCCCTCAACAACTTTGGCGGCTGCTCCTCATTTAAATGGTATTCTCACTACTTTTACAATCCCTGGTTTAAAAAATATCTTTAACATTTCAAGAGACACTTCTCATTCAGCAATAAGCTTGAATTTTAAAAAAACTTTTCTTAAGAAAGGTAAAAACTTTTCTAACAAGAAGAATGAGTCCCCCGGATCAAAGCACATTTTATTCAAAGAACTTCAAGCATTGGGTCCGATGAAAGAACTAACTAGAAGGAAGATGGCTGATCACAAAGAGAAGAACAGATTGAGAGGTTCTTCTTCCCTTTTATCTCACTAAAAATGCAAAATAGTTCTCACGTGGATAACAACATAGCAGAGATATTCTTGAAGATGGAGCATTTGATCATAGTTTGGCATATTAATACCAAACTTTTGGAATTTATTATTGAATTGTAATTTTCTTTTTAGCTTTTGTTTCCTTTTTTTTATTTGTTATTTTAAACTTTGTCTAAATGATTATGGGATCTTTACTAATTCTTATTTTCTAACTGGATGGGAACTCTGGGATACCAATCAACCCTCGGGTTGTTTTATATTTTGGTATCCCTTGCATCTCAATAGTTTCAAAATAGAAAATTGTGGATTTCATTTCATTTTTATTAAGTTTAAATTAACAAATTTAGTTTCAATAAGGTCCCTTTTTCTTATTAAAAAATGGATCATTACCTTCTTTTTCCTAGTTTGTATTAGGTTGTCTACTCTTTTATTTTAATGTAATTTATGCATTTCTTCAATATATATAAAGAACTAAAATAGAACTAATCATCCATGGAGCATTCTACAACATCTTTTATTTATATTTGCATCATATACTATATGTTTTCCTTGCATTTTTGAATCGGGGAGAGAAGCAATATAAATTCCATTCGTAATAGGAAAAGATGTACAGGGTGGAACCTTCTCTGTGCTTCATGGATTGACTTTGCATCTTCCTCAATTGGAAACTTCAGCATCTCTGCATAGTGGAATGCAAAGGCATCACCGAACTCTTGGATAGGTTAGTCAATCACTTCTTTTCTTAAGGAGCAAAGTGGGCATTGATTGGAGACTGCCTGTCTCTCTTGCTAGCTAGAAGGCGGGGAT
Organism: Dendrobium catenatum; assembly: GCF_001605985.2. NCBI lineage: Eukaryota > Viridiplantae > Streptophyta > Magnoliopsida > Asparagales > Orchidaceae > Dendrobium > Dendrobium catenatum. The sequence continues at coordinate 20,890,884 of NW_021319083.1, read as the reverse complement.
AAAAAAAGATAGGACTCCCTTTCTTTTCTATTTAGTCCAGATAAAAAGCAAAGGCCAAGAAAATCATAAAATCTAGCGCCTTTTTTTTTTTTTTTTTTTTTTTTGAAACAAAGAAGCTTAATCAAGAGAAAGCGAAGGGGAGGAACCATGCATAAGAGTGAACTAGATTGATAGCCATTCTGTTTCAACAAATTGTGACTTCAGTTAGGTCACAAAGCACTTTTTTTTATGCTGAGGGGAGATCTTGATGAGAAGAAGAACCCCTACTCCAAGAAGATCATCATTCGCTTTAACCAAAGCCGAGACTAGGATAGAGAGATTTTCTATGGGCCTTGTGAGCAAAAGATTGAGGTAGGAATAGGAATCGCCATAACCTGATGTTAGAGTCAAGCATTCCGTAGAAAGAAAAGAAGGAAAACCTGTTTGGCTATTGGGAGTTGGATTTTGGTTCACAACTCAACCAATCTACCTTTCTCTTGTTGAAAAAACAAGGGAAACAGAGGCGCCAATGGGTCACTTCACTCTAAGGATTTGTTGCTTTCTTAGTATTCTAACATATGAGAAAACACAAATTTTCCCCTACCTAATTTTGGAACTCCGCTTTGCTGCTTTTCAAGTTATAACAGACTAAATTCAGAATGATCTTCATATATTCTAATGAAAGTTACTTGATTTTGTTAGGATCTAGTTGTTGTGATTTATATTGATGAAAGTATAAGTGATTGCTTGATTTCCTTAAATGGTGGGACAGAATGATGAGAGGCAAAGAGGTAGAAAACCCTAAACATTGACCCGCCCACCATAAAAAAAAAAATATTTGGCTTTTATCGATCAATCCTTTAGTTTAGTGGAATTAGTAAATCGACTCGTTCTATCTGGAACAGTAAATCCTTTTTTGTTGAAGAGAGATGAATCTTCAAATTCTTTTTTCTTTCATTACTTGAAGGATAATCTTCTCGCTTTGGGAACAGCCAACAAGTCTAACTTTCTTAATAAGAAAGATTTTGCATTTGTTACCTTATAGTAAAGTAGACTATAGTATGGTAGTACATATCTATCTGAGTAGAAGTAGATCTCATCACCAATCAAAACAAGTATCCCATGCCTTCTGCCTATACAAAAAACTTCTTCGATATGGAGGTCTTTCATCATACACAAATCCACTGTCAATTTGACTTCATACTACTTGCTTATCATCACATAATTGCCCAACTGATATAAGAATCATTTTTACTAACATATAAGACATCAAAAAGAACTATTGTGCCACCACATGCATTTTTAATATTTGAAAAGAGAATTGAAAATGGAGATTTGTCACCCTTATAAAAAAAATTCATACCTGAATATGGAGCAAATTAAACATAGGCATTGGGATCCCCTATTATTTGGTTACTTGCTACTGTAGCATAGTACCTTTTCTTAGCATACATTTCAATTTTTAGAGGCAGATTAGAAATTGATAAAAAAATGAAAAACAATATTAAGCTAGCGCCTTGCTTCATTCCAAAATGAAGAAAAAAAACATATTCGATTAAGATGAAAAAGAACAAGAAAAAATAGACCGAGATCCCTTTTTCGGTTCTTGGTTCACATAATTGGACATAAGATCTTCGTTCCCTATGCTAGAATACTAAAAAATTCTATAGGAGAATAATTCACTTCTTTTTTTAAGAAAGAGAGTGGGAAAGTTCCTATCATTCTTTAGAGCCCAGTTTTCTTTATCTTTGAGCTTTTATTCTGAGGGTTACGATCAAGGGTCGGCCGAGCCGCGTAGCGCCTCTCCTTTCAGTCGAGCAATTGCTCCAATCCACTTATTTTTTCTTTCATAGACCTCCATAATAATAGATAGAGATAAATCGGAATAACTGAACCACATCTACAAAATGCCAGTACCATGCAGCTACTTCTAGTACATATTATCACATAAAAACCATGAAAGCCAGTTGCTAAGAAAAAGGTAGAACCATAAATACTATTCAATATAGCAAAGGGTGCTTGGTAATATTCCATTCGTTGAAAGCCAATGAATACTAGAGCTAGTGAAATGGTAGCTATTAAAGCATAAATTGCTCATTTTTCCTTCCCTGTGAGTAAAGCATAATGAGCCCAAGTTACAACAGCTCTTGATGAATGGAGAATATGAGTATTAAGAAAAGGGATTTCCTGAGGATCTAAAACCCCAATCCCTTTTGGGGGCCAAATACCTCCGATATCTACCGTAGGTGCAAAAGAGAAATGAGGAGAAGCCCAAAAAAAAAAGGAATATGACCTCCGAGACTATGAATAGAATATAAAAGTATCAAGGTCCTAATTGTACAACTTTTGTATGATGTTTTACCATCATGGATTCTTATAGAACATCATGCCACCATAAGAACATGGTAGTGAGTGAACCCAAAATTGGCCATGGACTTGGATATACAAAATGGTAAGAATGCCTAATAGATTCCATCATGAACTACTTTGAACCAGCTGTCTTGAAACTCCCCTTCACCCCCACCCCCTCCAGTTTTGAAGAAGGGGGCTTGATCTCATTTGTTTGATATCTGACTAGACAAAGCCATGGGAAGGTAGAGTTCTTAGATTTCATTTATTGAAGAGACCCGAAGCTACTTCTCGCCTCAACTCTCCCCCCTTTGGAGAAGAAAGATATTAGGTTGGTGGTTTACCCATCATGAAAGGGCTCGCTGCTTACGGTGAGATTCAACAGGGACAAATCTTTTAGAAGGGTTAGGTCATTGCTAGAGCCCCTTAAGGGTGTTGTGTTATTAGGGAGCCCCATCCAATAGTCAGGGATAGTAGGGTTAGGGGCATAGCTTCACATCCTACCAACGTAGGAACGAGCATGTTGGCCAAGCAATATAGTACATCCCACTTTTTTTCCATGATAATGATGCAGAAGCTCGAATGGAAACTCTAGTGCTCAAGAGGGATGGTATGAAACAGCAGCAACCTGTAGGATCAAGTGTAATAGAAAAAAACTTAGGGAAAATTTGCCTATGTTCATGGAGGGAATTCTCATTCAAGCTGAACTATTTTTTGTAGTCGGGATAATTAAGAAATTAGCAAAATCATTGGAGATTGACTTCATTCTCTCCAGAGAGGTCTGCCAAAAGAAAGACAGTGAATTCAATGCTCTTTCGAACATCTTCAAAGCAAATTGAACTCTTGATAGAATAGAAAAGAGGGCCGCAAGTGTGTAGACACCTCAATGAACTTATGTGGGCACTCCTTAACCCGAGGACAATCTCTAAAATACAAATGAAAGAAGACCAAATTTTATTTTCTTTATTGATTCCTCTAAATTAAATTTTCCATATTGCACTAAGTTCCTTACAGATGAATGCTTACAATCCGGGAACACTTTAGGGTGAACACCCATCTTAGCAAGTATGGCCAATAGTTTTGCATTTAGGCTGTAACATTTAGATAAAAATAAATCTTTTACTTAAGAAGTGCTCTACAAACCGAGCTAGATAGTCTCCTATCACTAGGCTCACCAACAAACCTGGACTTTTAATTCTTCTTATTCTTACCTGATATCAAAATCGTAAGGATTATTTCCAGTCATGAGTTCCCATATGATATAAGTGTTCTTGGGTGGATTGTGCCATTATTCGCTAGGTCTCTGAGTGCCTGTCATGCCATATGGTTGGTGCACAAGGCTGACCAAGACTTAACTTTGAGGATCTTACACCTATGTCTGGCCCGGTCTGCTAGTTAATATTGGCTTTACATCCGATCGTGCGTGGTATGTTCGGGGTTGTTACAATTAGAATGCATCACATACTTTAACCTTCCTTTATTGGGTCCGTCAATCAAATATTTGATAAGGGATCTCGTATTTGATGGTCAGCAAAGAAATAGGCTTTGCTTCGCAGACTGGTTCCCCAACCATTTCAAAGACTTTACGAGAACATTCAGCGGCTAGTGGGGATACGAATTACCAAGCTGGGGAAAATAAAGTTGTCCAACCGGATTAGGAATATGAAGCTAGAACCTTCCTTTGAAAGGAGACCCGGGAAAGAGCTCTGCTACTAACCGACCCTTTCGTAGTTACTTCAAATCAAAAGGCCTCTCATTATTCATGAGGCATGCCAAATTGAGAATGAAATGCTGAAATAGGGGAAGGGGGGATGGTCATGCATTTTCCTTTTTTTTTTAGGACAACTCGCCCCACTTCACTTAAATCAAATTTTTGGCCAGTAGCACCCTTAAAATATAAGCCCTGTGAAGCACAACTAGTTGTAGCTGTGGGTAAGGCTTTTGTTCAACTTGCTCTATATTTCGATTTATATGACCTCCGGGTGGTACAGAGTACACCTCTTCCATAGAGGTAGGTAGTAACCTAACCTTTTAGAGTTAGGGGAGATAAGCCCTAAACTCTATCAATAGAAAGATCTTCATGTGTGGTATGAGTTGGAATCCTAGAAAAGATTAATTAAGAATCCCTCCCCAATCCCATGAAGATATTTATGTGCTTATCTAGTCTAGGACAACTGAGATCTTTTGGTCTATCTATGTTAGAGTAGCTAAAATAAAAAAAGAGTCTGGTCCACTTTGAATTCATGCTCAGCCCACCCATCTACTGTTATGTCTCGGAAGGTAGCTAGGGAGGTGCGTAGCAAAGAAATGCCCTGCAGCTTTGATACAGATGTCCCCTTAATGAATCGAATATTCCTTCAACCTTTATTTGATTCTAATGCCCAATATAGATTATATATCATGAGACTGCTCGCTATTACTATGTAAAAATCCTTGCTTTGCTAGATGGAGAGTAAGCTACTTCTATTAGCACCGGACAATAGAGTCAAATTGGTTGTGTCATGTATAACATCCATCAATGATGGTTTGTTAATGTCCTTTGATTAAGAATCCTTCCCCTTTCCCATATATAAAAAAGATCAAGAGGGGCCTAAATCAAACCATGAACAAAAATTAATTTGACTCGCTCTCATATGGCTCACCCTCGAGCCCTAGAAGGGGTAGCCGGGTCTTTCACTTTTGTCAGATCTATAGACAAAATATAAGACCACTGTACCAGATTCCCTCTAGCGGCTCATGTTTTTCTTGAATTCTTATGTAATTTGTGGTTGACTTCTCTAAAAAAAGTCGAAGGAAGAAAACTCATGAATTTTTCTCTCTTCCTCTTTTCTTAAAGAGGTTATTTTACTTTTGATTCAAAATCTTCATCATATTATAAAATGGATTTTGAAACTGAACTTTTTATCTCCCTATATAGGGATCTTTTAGAAGTTGTTAAATCCACCTCATAATTTTCTTAATTAAGTAGTTTGTTTTTATCGCTTTAGTTTTTTTTTTTTAATTACATAAACGAAGCATATTTGTTGAAAAGAAAAAAGGCCAATGACGTCAAATTTAGAAAGATACACAAAGTATATATTAAAAATTAAAATATGTGTAATGACGCCAAATTCAGAAAGATACATAAAGTGTATCAAAAATTAAAAGATGTATAACGTGCGCCAAACAACTTACAAGAGGTACAAAATGAGCCCACAAAAAGTAAGCTTATCTTTCTTGTACTTCTTAAATCTTGAGAAAACTCCTTTATCTAATGATATTTTCGATACTTTAGTTTTAAAATTATGATTATTTATTCACTAATTTTTGCATTAACATTCTATTAGATATATTTCTTGAAAGCAGTTTTTTGAAAAATTAGTATTTCTTTCTCTAATTTATTCCTTAATTTAGATATTGGATTAAAAAGTTTTTTAGCCTTTAAAAGAACTTGAGCTTGGATTAACAATTTCTGAATTTCTAATCTTTCTTGGTTATGCGTTGTCAATACATTCCTTATTAAGTTTTTGAATAAATTCAAGATGTAACTTTCTCATTTTATGAAAATTTGAAATTTCAAATTGATTATTCTAAAAATTTCATCTTCACCCAATCATGGATCGTTTGATATTTTGTTAGTTGGTTTTTAATGTTTTAGTTTTATGTGCTCCTTTTCTTTTTTATAATGTCAAAAGGGGAGAATATATTATTGTTTCTTTGTGTATCTATTTTAGTTTATCTTTAACTAGTATTTGTTTTATTTTATTTGTTTTATTTTCAAAAAAATAATAAAAAATAAAAAAGAAAGAAAATTTATTTTTCCCTATTTTAAAATTTTTTATCTTAATGAGCGAGAGTTTATGAGAAAATACTTTTAGATTGCAACTTCACTAATAATGTTTGCCATCATCAAAAAGGAGTTTATTGCGACTCGAGCTTACGAGTTTTATATTTTTGGTGATAGCAAACATCTTTATATCTCATAGTATTTTTTATTCTATATTTATTTGTGTGTATACTAACATTTCATGAACACCATGCAACATCCAACAAAGAATTGGAGATCAAGATTAGGTTGAATAAGGTTATGCTATAAAGGGTCTGTATTATTCTTTGATGTAATTTTAATTTTTTGAGTCAAATCTTATAAAGGTGTTTGCTAGCTTGGTATCCTTACTCATACACTTTCAGGGGAGTGAGATTTAGTCAAAACTAAAAGTTCAAGTTTTGAATTAATGTACTAGATGATTTTGATCATCTAGGATGATCAGCTAATTAAACTAATCTTACTGGATGATTTTTGATCATCCAGGATGATCATTTATGATATTGGAAAATAGCCGCCAATGTTAATTTAGGCAAAGATTTAAGATTCAATTTTTGTTCAAATCATCCCGGTCAATCTAGATCGTCCTGGAATATCAATACCAATCGTGCTTAAATTGATCATGTGATTAGGGGACTAATTATAGTTAAAATTTTTAATCATATCATCCTGGACAATCTGTATATCATCTTCGATGATGTTTTTCGACATATTTAATTTTTCTAAATCGTCCAAGATGAAATATCATAATTTTTCTTTTAATCGTCCAGGACGATCCACAATATTGTCATGGACGATCAGTACAATTTTGATCATATTATCCAGGTGATCGTTCTGGACTATCAAGTCAAATTCTACATATCGTCCTGGATGATCCCTCAATGGCACTGGATGATATTTGTCGCCGAAATTGAGTTTTTAGGATTTTCTGAAGTCCTCTCTTTAAGCATATCGTACGGGACAATCCTGCGATCGTCATAGATGTTGTCAAATCACAACTACTCTCTAAATACTTGTCAAATCAATGGATTTAGGTAGTGTGTTGGGCTATGTTTTGTCCTTCCTTTACAGTGATTTTTCCAAGTTTTTCTAGCCCATGTTTCAATGTCATTTAATTTTGAATTGGTAGGAGCCTTACTTAATCATAATGTTTGAATAATCTTTTGTGATTGGACTTTGGCTTGGGTCCATTATATCAAACCTTTAAGTGAGGGATTTAAACAAAGCTTAATTATGAATGAAATGTGTTAATCAATTTACATGCAAGTTTTTAGAGCAATTTCATATTGCTCCTCTTACTTTAATTTGTATATTCATTATTTAGGAACATTGACTTGCATTAGAGCTTGATTAAAAATGCTATGGTGAGTGTCTTCTTTACCATATCTTTCTAGTCTTGATAATGTGGGGGTGTCTATCTTGGGTGAATACTCAAGTGTTTGGGTTATGGGTTAACTCAAACATTTAAGAATTTTCCTTTTTCAAAGAACCTAGTTTAAGCCACTTGGTTATCTTTAATTTGCATGGTGTGGCTAGTTATGTTTATGTCAAAGGGTTAGAGAACTTTGATTCAAAATCTAAATAACTTAGTGACACCTAAGGACAAAAATTAATGACAAGATTTAGAATTTCAAAAAAATCATAAATATAAATATAATGACATTACCTACCCTAGGCTAAGAGTTCACTAGTTTTAAAAGTCATTAGGCAAGAAATTTGATTAAGCCAAAATTTGACCCTTAATTAACCTTAAAATTTTAAAAAATTATAATAAATTCAAATTAAATTCAAAAAATATAAATAAGTTATCAAATTAACCATAATTAAATATCCAACCTAGGAATATTGAAAGCCCATGAGTGGATCGTCTATTTGACCTTAATTTAATTTTAAATAAAAATTAATATTTATTTAAATTTAATATTTAAAAATAATTAAAAATTCCAAATAAATCTCAAACACTTTAAAACACTCCCATGAGACATTCCTAATCTTTGAGAGAAATTTTATGAAGTTTGGAATAAATTTGGATCAAAATCATTAAAATCCCTCTAATTAACCAATTTAAAAATTCAATTAAATACTCAAATTTTAAAAATTCATAACTATTTCTAGAAAATTCTAAATTTAACAAATTTAAATGCATTAGACTCCATTTATAGTCTAATATTTATTATAAATATCAAACTACCAGAAATAAGTCAAAATTAAAAGATCAACATTTTCATCAATCATAATTCACATTTGAGTCAAAACTTCAAAAATCCAAATCTAGAAAATAGTGTCTATTTATTTACCTTAGAGTCTAATATTTAGGAAAAATATTAAGATTCTAGTACTTAATTTAAAAAATCAAATTTTGACCCTTTAATTTAATGCATTAAATAATTCATGAAAATTCTAAAAAATTAATAATTGACTAAAATGCCTGAAAATTATTAATATAATCATTAAGATCAATTAACCAACCACTCAATACAAAAAAAATACTCCAAAGATGAAGTTTTTAGGATGGACTATCTTGAGCTTTATGGCTTAATATCCTTAGGAAGTTTCATCCTTGAGCCCACTATGATAATACCACGAACCAATTCAATGGAGAGTAAAACCTTAAAATCAATTAATTATTACTTATTCATTCAAATTTAAATCTTTAATTCAACTACATTAACGTGATTATAAAAGTCCATGACTAGGTTCAAGTCACTATCATTTAGTATCCAAATTAGATTTATGATCCAGAGCATACTCAAAATCATAAGATCCTAACTTCCGAGAATATAATCCCATCATTTTAATAAACCAACAGGTCAAATAAAAATCCTTTTTAATCCAAAATATAAAGTCCAACGCATAGGATACGTTGAGGCATTTTTGAATGGTTTCAGAATCATAAAATACCTTCTACTTTTCCTTCATTGGCCCCCAAAAATAACTACTAAAATTTGATTTAATCCTAGTTGAAATTCCAACCTTACCCCGTTAAAATCACTCTTTGAAAATCTCATAAATAAAATTCTATCATTATTTAATTGAAAGTTTTCCTAGAAAAATTAGGTTTTCTATAATGTACTTAACTAGGAGGGCTTGCACTCATAGGAGATTTAAGACCCATGATCAATTTTCAAAATTCAATTAACTCTCATTAGAAAAATTAAAATCAATAATGATTATTATCGTCACATTTTAATGATCGATAATAAATGATATTTTCCTCCCTTATGAAGACATCATTTTTTATCATGACTTTGAATATGAAATTAATGATACTTCATCCTAATTATTATAGTCAAATACTCGATCGAATGTCATTTTGACCCTTCAGGGTCGTTGTAGTTCTTTTTTGAATTTTACCATCATAACCATGATAAAATTTACAGATTTGTTATCTGAACCCATTGGGCAATGATATGCATGCCTCCTGAGGTGATATATCATTCATAATGATGTGTACGATTTCAAATCTAGAAATTCCATAATTTATGTTTTCCCAAAGAAATTTAATTGCAACAGGCTTTCCATTTTCTAAAGTAAAATAAAAGCTCTTTTCAAACATCGATTAAAAAATAAATGGCGACTCTGTTAGGATTTTTCTCTCTCCGTCTGTAATAATGATAGAAATTTTATTGCATTAATAGTTTTGACTACCATCCTTCTATTGGTCCCTCTACCCATTTCTTTTATGGGTGAGTTTGGTCAATATCAAAAAGAAAAATCAACAAGATAGGTAAGTGAGGAAACCTTTGACAAAATCTAGTCTTTGATATTTCACCCCAAGTTAATTGGTGGAATGGAAGAGTAAAGCCAAATTCTTGAAATTTTCATATCAATTTTGTAAACTTGCATGATTGAGTGAAACTCAACCTATTGAGTTTCAAAATATGAAGAAAAACCTTCAATTTCAAGATTCAAAGTTCCTTTAAAGATCATTCAAATCAACTTCAATTATCATTGTCATATATTATACTATAATATCTCCTTATATCTCAATATATGCAATGAGATTTCAAATTTCTTCAAGTCATAAATGACCTTTGCACCTTATCATATATTGAGTAATAATTTTTATAATTCAATATATGTGATAAGATATAAGATCCTTTATGATTTTCCAAATTCCACTTCAAATTTCTAATTCAAACCCTCTTATTTTAATTCCACTTAATCAAATGGCTGACTTTTCTCTCAGTCGTGATCTGTATATTAAAGAGTTGATCTATAACAATACAATTCATTTCGAAATGGGATTTAAGACTCTTAAGATGTCTGTTAATGGCAGAGTAGTTATTAACGTAGCTTCTTAGGGGGGAAATGACATCCCCCTAGTAGAGATTGTTGTTGGGTTGGGGATTGACTCCCCCGCTCCCAAAATGGAGGTTGTTGTCATCTTTGTACCCATTGCATCCTCTACTAAAGAGGACGAGAATCTCAAGTTTCATGTTGATAATGCTAAAGTAAAGTCCTTTTTGAGAAGGGGTCAAGTTCCGGAATCCCCTTCAAAAGAAAAAAAAATAGAGGAACTACCAAAGAAGAGTCTAAAAGAAAATTACAAAGTTAAGATAAATTTTAAGTTAAAAGCCTTGGTCCAGGTAGAACCCGAGGCTACTGAGGAGCTACCTATTCATGCCTCCTCTATATTCCTTAAGGGGAGTCACTTCTACCTCCTTGATGCTACCGTAGAGGATGCGAGAGTCACTAGGATAGCTAGCTATCAACCATACCTTGTGGATTACTCTATCAAAAGAACTCTAAAAGAGAAGTATATTCAAAGAACTAAGATGCTGAGGAATATAATTCACACTTATTATGCCCATGTAGGTGAAATAAAAGAGTAGTACATGAAACACCTCAGAGAGGTGATTTGGCATCGGTTTGGAAAAAAAATTTTGAAGGAGAAAACATTGAATCCAAAAACCTAACTCCTCAGCCGGTGAAGAAAAATAAGAAAGTATATGAAGCAGCTAGTTACTTCTATGTTAGTGGATGGATACCACTGGGTGCCTCTCCTTCCGTCTGCTAAGTCAAAGGAGATTATTTTTATTGGATCTAAAAAGGGTCGCCATCACAATGGTAGGCCGATCCCACCTATAAAAATGGCTAAGTTAGCATCAATCATAGTGAAGTCTCAAGAGACGGATAAAGATAAAAAATTGAACAAATTAAGGGAAAGAGGCCACCCTTGCAATTATTGACCCATGGACAATCGAAGGGGAGGGGATAGTTCCTAGCACCGATGAAGACATGATCGACCAAATGATGGAAGAATATCTTGAGTCTACAGAAGATCTCAAACTATAAGATAGTTTCATTAAGTTAGGTAATAAAGAATTCCATGATATGAAGGACTAAATTGGGTACCTACCCATCAACCCGAGTTTGTGGAAGGTAGACTGATCTAATAGGTGGTCTGGGAGATCAAAGATATTCTTAAGGAGGCAATGGAGGCCTTTAACCCATACTTGGACAATCTGTTGATGGATGAGGATGAAGCTACTGTTGGAAGCATTAACATGGCTAAAACTTGAGCATCAGTCAATGATTATAAACCCAATAGGCATCAGTCGAGCAGGGAAGAAGATTCTACAGCGGTTGATTCTAATTCTGATGGGTCAATTAGACTGAGAAGTAAGAATGGATATATATGAAACCTAGAAAGAAAGGTTGAAGAAATGTGTTGAGAGTTGTAGAATTAAAGAGCTAGTTGGCTAAAAAATAATAACCTCGGCCTGAACAGTCACAGCTTGAAGTGCACATAGTGGCTAAGCAGAGTACAGGACCAAATTCAGGTTTAAAAATTACAGAGTCAGCTCCTGTAGTCCTTCCACCACCTCCAGCAATTCTTTAGGCACAACTAGCAGTTTCTTCAGTCCCTCCGGCACCACCCAAGAAAGTGAAAGTTTGACAGGGATGTTAATCCTTAATGAACTAGTCCCGAGGCTAACTAAGAGGGGGTGAATTGAATTTTTTATTCTTTAACTAAAAGAAAAATCTTTTAAACTCTTGTAGTGGAAACAAATTAAAACAATAATAAAAATACTAATCAGAGAGTTCACCCAAGCAGTTAATCGCAGTAAAAATAAAGTGCATAAAATAATAAGAAAGAAGACACCAGATCTATAATAGTTCGGTCAAACCTTGACCTACTTTCACTCCACGGAGGCACCCTCTGAGTATTGCACTAAACCTTTAATGTCTCTCCTTTAGCCCCCACAGCTAGGCGGAGAAGCCCTTACAAAATCACTTCCACCTTCCCCGGTGCGGCGGACTTGCCGGGACTTTTGATATCAAAGAGATCTTCTTCTTCCCAAAACTTTCGTCAAGATGAACCTTGAATCCGATGATACTAAGGTGTGAGCTCGCCGGAGCAACCGTGTGAACCTCCCTTTACACTCTCTTGAAACCCCCTCTAAGGATCTTCTCCCTCTCTCAAACTCCACCCTTTCGTCTCTCCCTTTTAAGTTCTCTCTTCAAGTTTCCTCCAGAAGAATGAAGCTTTAATGACTGCTGAAGATACTTTCAAATTCTTTGACAAAGTTTAAATAGAAGAGCTCCAAATTTGCTCTTAATTACAACAAACCGACATTATCATCTAGGATGATATAAATATCATCCTATACGATCAGTAAAAATTTAGCTCAATTAGCCAGGATGATTTGGGATGATCATAAGGTTTTTTTTCATATCATCCATGATGATAAAATATTGTCCCATACGATTAGTACAAATCATTGAATATCATCCAAAACATCACCCTGAATGGATGTCTGGACGATGTAAAAAAAACTTGATCGTCTAGGCCGATCTCATAACTATCTCGAACGATTAGTTCAATTTAGCACATATCGTCCATAACATCGCCCTGAATAGAAGCAGGCCGATGTTCGATCGTCCAAGAACAACTAAGGTTTTTTAACTGATCGTCACTACGATCGTTCAGGATGATATGATCAAGCGATCAAACCTTAATTACTTTCCTTAATTACTACATTAATTTAGGTATAATTATATTGCATCGTCCAAGATCATATCCAAAAATAAAATATACCTAAATATATCTAGTTGCATATTCTCTCTAATTTGAGCCTATTATCCCGGCCGATACTAATATCATCCATGACAATGTACTTAATTGCAGCTGCCTTAATTAGGATGCCCTAATTAGGATTTTTATTTTCAACTAATCATCCAGACCAATTTTTTAATCATCCTGGACGATGTGATAAAAAATAGTAAACACTAAAAAGCAGACATAAAATAGAGTGCAAGGTTACAAGAAAGCATACACCTTTACAAGACATAAATAAAAAATATATCAATAAAAATTATAAATGAAACTTGTTCTATCAAATCTTGAGCCTTGAAATGTGCACCGTAATCCTAAAATGTTATACACACAAATAAAAATAGATTACAAATACATGTAGATAACAGAAAGTGAGCCACAATATTTGTTATCATCAAAAACAAAAACTCATAAGCTCGAGTTGCAATAATCTCCCCCTTTTTATGATGGCAATTATTAATGGTTGAATTTGTAGAAAATGAAAGAATTTTCTCCTAATCTCCACATCACTAGAAATAAAATTAAAAAAAAGGGAAAATTAAATTTTTTGTTGATTTTATATTTTTTTTCAATAAAAAATTATACAAATACAATAGTACGTTCTCCCACTTTGACATTATCAAAAAGAGGAGGGGCATAAAAAAAGGTTAAAAAAATAAAAAGATCCTTGATAAAAAAAATCAAATATTCTTAAAATTAGAAAAATTCTTCTTGATTTTATACAAAAATATAGTAAGCAATGTATTGATATCGCATAACCCAGAAAAAATTAAAAATTTAGAAATTATTAATCCAAGCTCAAGTTTATTTAAAGACTAAAAAACTTTTTAATCTAATATCTAAATCAAAGAACAAATTAAAAAAAGAAACAGTAATCTTTTCAAACTCCTTTCATAAAAATATATCTAATAGAATATTAATGCAAAATTAATGAATCATGATTTTCAAGCTCAAGTAACGAAAATATCAAGGATTTTCTTAAGCATTAAGAAGTATAAGAAAGGTAAGCTTACTTTCTGTGAGCTCATTTTATGTCTATTGTCATTTGTTTAGCGTGCTTTACGCATCTTTTAATTTTTAAAACACTTTGTGTATCTTTCTCAATTTGGCTTCATTGAGCATCTTTTGATTTAGCATCATTGACCACTTTTTTTTCAATCAAATATGCTTCCTTTTTTATATTTTAAAAACTAAAGCAAACTCATTTTACTGATAAAATGTACTACTTGATTAAGAAAATTATGAGGTGAATTCAACAACTTGCAAAAGATCTCTATGTGATAGACAAATTGAAAGGAGATAAAAAAAAGTTCAATTTTAAATTCAATTTGTAATATGATGAAGATTTTGAATCAAAAGTAGAATAACCTCTTTAAGAAAAGAAATAGAAAGTCAAAATCATGAGTTTCCTTCATTCAATTATTTTTAGAAAAGTCAATCACAACTTAACTTATAAAAAAATTCAAGAAAAATAGGAGGTAGGTTTTTCATTTTTAGAAAAAATATGATCTTTAAAAAAGATTATGTTTTCTAAAAAATATACTAAACAAAAAAAAAAGTGATATGTGTGTGTTGATAGAAAAAACTTCACAAAAAGAGAAATTAAAGACATTTAAAATTTTAACTTAACAAAAAAGAATAAATGGAAAAGAATAAACCCAAAAAAAGATACAAAAAACAACCAAAAATATAATGAATAAAAACATGCATACACAAACAAATAAATACAGAAACATGAGTTTAAACATCATCTTGCTCCTGGTCTGATGATTTAGAAGCTAGGTCTGCCTAGGAGATTTTTTACTTTTCATTATTTATCTTTTTACAATTTGCTTAGTTTTATCTTTTTTTTTTTGCAAGAAGAGTTCTCAAATTATGGCACTAATTTTTTATATGTCCAGGTTTCTTACATCCAAAGCAAATAATGATAGAAGAAATCTTAACATTCATACCATTTTTATCTGTATTCCACTTTTGTTGATGATTATGCTTTTAGTGCATTTTCCAATTTGCTTGATAAGTCATCGCTTTCGTCACCAACTAAGCCACTTTTCACCGTATTTTTAGTGCTTAGCACTATCTTTTCACCTGCATCCATAAGTCTTTGAACCAAACTTTGCTCATAGGCAATAAGTGAGACAATGTAGAATATTCATTCAAATTTTTTGATTCATAAATAGCAACAACCTTAGCATCAAACTTATCAAGTAGACAATGTACATTTTTATTGACTTTTTTATATTTTGAAAATTCTTGACCTAAAGCAAGTAATGATGTCACAATTTGATTAAACTTAGTATATATGACTAAGATCGTCTCATAAAATTTCATGTAAAACAGTTTATAATCATGCATTAAAGTATTTAACTTGGATTACTTGATTTCACTAATGCCTTCGTATATGGTGTGTAATTTATCCCAAATTTTTTTGCTAGTAGTGCACATAGATACAAACATACAATCTTTAGAATTTAAAGCATAAAAAAAATAGTTTAACAATTAAGCATTCAATTGAGCATTGATTGTTTTTCCCTGCTCCATTGATTAAAAGGAATATCAGTTTTAATTCCATTTACAACACGTGACAGTACAGAATAACCAGTTAAAATCATTTGCCACATTCAGTAATCAATTAATTGCAAGAAAATAAACATGTAAATTTTACAAAAATTAAAATTAATATTTTCAAATAAAGGTGGTCGGGTGATTGAATAACTTTCCACAATATTACGATTACAAAAATTAGTCATTGATCGAAATTCAAAAGTTTTCAAACTTGATTTTATGAATCCCGCTCTGATACCACTTGAAAGTTCGACAGGGATGTTAAGCCCTAATGAACTAGTCCCGAGGCTAATCAAGAGGGGGGTGAATTAAATTTTTAAAACATCTTTAACTAAAAAAAAATATTTTTAGCTCTTGCAGCATAAATGAATTAAAATAATAATAAAAAGATTAATCAGAGATTTCATCCAAGCAATTAATCGCAATAAAAAAAGTGCAGAAAATAATAAGAAAGAACACACCAGATTTATAGTGGTTCGATTAAACCTTGACCTACGTCCACTTCTCGGAGGCACCCTCCGAGTATTGCACTAAACATTTAGTGTCTTTGCCCCCACAGCTAGGCGGAGAAGCCCTTACAAAATAACTTCCACCTTCTCCAGTGCGACGGAGTCGTCGGATCCTTTGACACCAAAGAGATCTTCTTCTTCCCAAAACTTCCCTCAAGACAAACATTGAATCTGATGGTATTAAGGTGCGAGCTTGTCGGAGCAACCGTGTGAGCCCCCCTTCACACTCCCTTGAAACCCCCTCCAATGATCTTCTCCCTCTCAAACTCCACCCTTTTCTCTCTCCCTTTCATATTCTCTCTTCAAGTTTCCTTCAGAAGAACGAAGCTTTAATGACTACCGAATACACTTTCAAAATCTTTGACAATGTTTAAATTAAAGAGCTCCAAATTTGCTCGTAATTGCAACAAATCGACATTATCGACCAGGATGATATAAATATCGTCATATACGATCAGTACAAATTTAGCTCAATCAGCTAGGACGATTTTGGACGATCATAAGGTTTTTGTTCATATCGTCCACAAATCATTTAATATCGTCTAGAACATTGCCCTGAATGGATGTCTAGACGATGTAAAAATAACTTGATCGTTCAGGACGATCTCACAATCGTCCCGGACGATTAGTTCAATTCAGCACATATCATCCAGTACATCGTCCTGAATAGAAGCAGGCTGATGTTCGATCATCCATGAACAACTAAGGTTTTTGAACTAATCATCCCGGTCAATCCTGCAATCATCCAGGACGATATGATCGAGCAATCAAACCTTAATTACCATATTAATTTAGGCATAATTGTATTGAATCATTAAGGACATCATCCTGGAGTAAGACTTTGTTCCTTACCCAAAGGGCTTTGTGCCACTATCTCTTAAAGTCTTTAGTGGTATCAAAATTTTGAGACACTTTCGAGCAAGCTGTTGTAATGTAGGAGGATTTGATGCTTTATTATTTTTCCAATTTATTAGTAGTCTCTCTAGCATCACTTTTGAATGGTAAGTCGATATGCACAATAATTTAGTGAGAACCTTTAATGAGCTAGAGGGTATATTCTTAAAAAGATTCTCTAGAGCTCAGTAGCATATAAATGTGGGCAATCTAACCATCAAAAATTAAAGTCAGGAGAGTCTTTGATTGAGTACATCTTAAGATGATGAAATATCTCCATAAAGTATGAACTTCAACTATAAGAGCAACATGCAATGGAGATTCTTATAAATAATAACCAAGGACCTATTACTTTTCTCCTAAAGGGCTTCACCATTAAAACTTTTGAAAAACTTCTCAACGAAGTGAATAACCTGTAGAAAGAGGCTCCTTAAATGTCATTCTTGAAGGATTTGTCTGATGAGAAGAAAGTCAGCAAGCCTCAGAAGTTTTTTGAGAAGCATGCAGCTATAATCTCTGTTATAGATAAGGGAAAGCAACCTTCTACCATCAGCCTAGTGGTCCTCCACTACAACTACTCCATAAACAATCATTCCAGGCAACCCCTCAGTCTATTAGGGAACCTTATTTGATCACTTTTAAAGAGAGATTGGCAAAACCTTAACCATTTTAAAGAGAGTTAGTAAGAAAGATCTTTAGGAGTCTTTTGAAGAAGCCAGAGTTCAAAATGTCAGAGGCAAGGAAGTCAAAAGAGTTAAACAAGAGGGATTATTCCATTTTCTGCCCCTACCATCACATGTTGAGCCACCCAATTGAAGTAGGCATTATATTTAAATGCTCGCTTGAAAGAAATTTCAGACAAGGCATTATTATAATTCCTAAAGAATACCTGATAGATCCGTATCAAGGGTCGATTAAGATAATTTCTTGTAATAATTCTAACATTTCTTTATCCATTGAAGATGGTTGAATATTCTTTCATCTCGCGCACTTAAAAAATCAAGTAATAGATCTTTTCATATTTCTCAACAGCTGTCGATGAGAGTCTAGGGCCCGATCTAGGAGGTTGACCTAGAGGTTTCGTAGGACATTGAGATGATTTCCTCTCCATTAGTTATAGGAACTACTACGATTAATAAAAAAAATGACATTTTTGTAGAGAGGAAATATACTGATGAGAAATGTATATAGGTGGTGGATGGTGGCATAAAAATAATATCCTCGCATTTGTTATCTAAATTTTATTTTTCCCCATCAAAGATAAATGATAAAAAAATTAATAAAAAAAAGATCATTCTACATCTATCTTGATGATCAATATTGAGAATGAATTGCAAAATGACACTTCCATATAAGAGAATCAAAATCTAACTAAGATCATTCAAAAACTTGACCTTTCATATTTGACCTCTAAAGGGAGAGATGAATATGAGATCTTTTGAGATGGTGAAACCACTAAAACTAACATCCAATGGAGTCCCATCATGATAGATTTTTCATATTCAATTTTCCATCAAAAAATGATAATGCATTGCCTACGGAGAGCACAAACCTCTCCATAATTTATCCTCGTGATGAGATCATGGAGGTATAACTCCGTGGTCGTAAAGTCTTACCCCCTAGGCTTCCTCCTAAGGAAAAAGAAAATTAGATTATCTGCAGCATTCCAATTCAAAATTATCCCAAAAAAACAAATCCTTCTTCCAATCCACCGAGTTTATATCATGATGTTCCTAAAGTTGATTACAACATCTTAGCCCACCTTAGGATGTTGCCATCTAAGTTGAGCATCTATGATGCCCTCGTCCACTCGAAGGAGATAAGGGAATCCTTAATGAAAGCACTTCCTAACCCAAAGATTTGCTTAGCTCAGTTAGTCTCGACTTTACAAGGTAAAGTTTTGTACTTTTATGAAATCCTAGGAGTAACCTTTTCTAATGATTATTTATTTTTGAGGACTGTCAATCATAATCACCCACTTTACATCACTATAAATATGGGGTACTTCAAGTTATCCATAGTCTTTATTGATCTGTGTGCATCGATTAATATAATGAACGTAAAAACTCTTGTGTACCTTAGAGTGGACACACGTAAGCTTACCACCTATAAGATGGTGTAGTGTGGGTTCAATAAAAAAGGCTAGAAGAGTTTCGGTTCAATTATACACCTTTTAGAGATAGGGGAGTTGAAGATAGAAGCTAAGTTTCATATAATTAATTTGGTCACGTTCTTCAACACACTCCTAGGTAGGCCCTATATCCATGAATATATGATGATTCCATCTAACCTAAATCAATGCGTCAAGTACTAACAAGATGGCCTTGAATATGTGATTAAGGGAGATTTGCAACCATTCTCTATTCATGAGACAAGAATCTATGAGGATGTTTCATACTACACACTTAAAGGATCCTCTACCAGTCCTAAAGTAGAGATCAAGTTAAATAGGAGAAAACAAATTAGCAAAGCTCAATAGAAAAACAGAGGAAAATATAAAAGTCAAAAAATACCACAATCAGAAAGTGAAGATGTCGTCGAGGGGGTGATCTTTAAGCCTCCAAACATTTTAACTCAAAGAGGTGGGAGGATGGCCAAAAGGGCAACTGTTGAGGTCGTGCTTCATTTGAAAGAAGGTTAATGCCGATTTATGTTTATTTGGATTCAAGTTTTGATGAGGAACCAAAAGTACGGGGTGCAGCAGTTCCTTTCGATTATGCAAAAATCAACCATTCTCTAAAATCTGATCTCACTTTAGAATAGGCTAATGACCTGGAGGGCGATGCTCCAAAAGCATAAGTGTGGAGCTTGAATAACTATGTTCGAAAAGCTAAGTAGGAGAATCAAAGCCTTAACCTTAACCCCACTGTCTGCCGGTAGGGTTGTAGGGTTAGTGATTAAAGACTCTCCCAATTTAGATGCTGAAGTAAGGAAAGTCCAAAAAAAAATTTTCTACCTCTACCTAATGGAAGGAAGAAGATGTAATCCTTAAGGAGGCAAATTTCAATGAATTAATATAATTACCTTTAGTCTACTTTCTTGTATGTGTTTAAAATTATATTTTTAAAGGTCTCACATCGGTTCAATGGACCAAGGGCCAAGCTCTATACCACGAGAGTCTCTAACATACAAAAAAACAAGAGGAATTTGATCATTGGTATCATTAGTTCATTTGACGATGATGAATATTGCTTTGTGATAATGAATCATCCTGAATTTGAGAATATCCCTATGAAACTCGTCGATCCCCTCAACAAACTTTGTTTGGAGAATTCAAAAGATCTTGATGAGCTTCAGGTTTGGGATGCACCCCCTAAATTTGAAGAAAAAATTAATTGGCAGACAACAAACTTAAGGAAATTATCCTTTAAATAGAGAATGACCCTTGCCCCACTTTCATAAGCTCTTTAATGAGTGAGGATCAGTCTAAGGATCTAAATCAACTTCTCTCTGTGTTTAATGACTGCTTCACCTAGATATATGATAAAATGTCAGGCTTGTCTGCTGATGTATTAGTTCACAAACTTAGAATTCGACATGATACAGTTCATATTAAACAAGCTCCTCTATGCATGTGTCTAGAAATCGAGCAGCAAGTCATTTCCAAAATCAAGAAAATGGTTAATGCTGGATTTATTCGAGAGGAATAATACCCCTCTTTCATAGCGAACGTCGTGTCAGTTCAAAAGAAAAAATGGTCAAATTCAGATCTGCGTTGACTATAGGGATCTAAATAAAGCATGCACTAAGGATGAATTTTCTTTACCCATACCCAAGCTCATGGTCGACATTACCTATTTGCATGTCATTTTCTCCATTATGGATGGCTCGTCTAGTCATAAAAAAATCAATATGGCCCTAAAAGATGAGAGAAACACTGCATTCAAAACCACTATAGGAATCTTGTGTTATAAGATGATTTTATTTAAGCTTAAAAATGCTAGTGCAACTTACCTGTGGACCATGACCTGAATCATATATGACTTAATCTAAAATCAAGTTTAATGCTACATCAATGATTTGTTCATCAAAAGCAAAGTAAAAAATGCTCAAATATTTGAATTAAGAGTCATCTTTGAGCGGTTTTGCCGCGACGACCTTATTTGAACTTAAACATAATTTTTTTGTTCGCCCTTAACAAACCCGAACACTAGATAACTTTAACAAATTTTCCAGTTTATGACATACCCAAGCCACAAAGCCTACCTCACTCACTTTAGATGGTTTGCTAGGAGAACCAACTCTAAATTTAGGCTAGGCCGGTATTTACTTTTATATTATTTGTGTGCTGAGTTTTTATATTTTCACTACATGTTGTGTTTGAAAACTAATTGATGTGAGTGTTTACCTACTTTAGCTACAATATGTGAATTGATATGGTGAGCGGTAGATTCACCTTAGGTTCGAAATCAACTCTAAATTTAGGATAGGCCGGTATTTACTTTTATGTTACTTATGTGCCAAGTTTTTTAAATTTTCACTATATGTTGTGTTTGGAAATTAATAGATGTGAGTGTTTACCAACTTTAACTACAATATGTGAATTGATATGATGGGCGGTAGATTAACCTTAGGTTCAGAACGGTCTGGTTACTCATTGAGTTTTTTGTAAGTGGTTATGCTGGTGCAGGTATATATAAAAAGGGAGTTAATTTTAACAATTATTATAACTTTTACATGTGTTTCAACTGCTTGGTCCCCAAATAAATAAAAGCATGACCAAGCGTAACTAAAATTTTAATTCATGTTGGGCGGGCGTGCGGGCAAGCGTGCGTGCGTGCGGGCGTGCGTGCGTGCGTGCGTGGAGAGAGTTTTGACCCCTCTAATAGAGTTGACCAAGTCAAATCAAGGGAGATTTAGCTTAGAGAAAAATTAGACATGTTGGAAATGTCTGATTGAATGATTTTAAGAGGTTAAATTGGTTTGAAATGACTTTAATCATTGATTTTGGCATTAGTGTTGGTTTAGGATTGATTTGATCAATCATGGTTGACTTGATCACCCTAATCAACCCATGGGTTTGGTTTGAGTCCAACAAGTTCAAATTAGTGATTTGAGACTAATGGAGGTGGTCTCGTGTAATGGAATGGTCATTTGAGTTTAAATAACCATTTCCACCCTTAAGGGACCATTTTGTCAACATGAGTTGACATGGTCAACCATGCATAAACAAGGCTTGAATATGAGTCCAATGCATTTATGATGATGTTTAGGATGCATTAGAGGAGGTTTTAAGGTTTTATTTCACTAGTTAATGTTGAGGTTTGGAGAAAATTCCAATTTTTTCCTTAAAGGGCATTTTAGTCATTTAGACACTGGTCAACTGTGGGTCAACCTGGATCCACCAAAAAGCAGTTTAATACTCAACATGTCATAACATTGGTTATGAACATGGTTAAGAGGTTTGGGGAAGGTCCCAAGATCAAATTTCACGAGGGTATAGTGGCATATGTTGTAAATATTTGAATGCTTTACAATTTTTGGATTTTAATTGAGTTTAGGGGGTTAGAGATCTCTGATTGGCCTCAAATTTAAAAGGTTGACCCTAGGGACATGCCTAATCAATATGCAATTGATAGACCATAAATTATGGGTCATTTGACTTGGTTTCGTGTTGATTGAAAAATCACCCAAAAAGGGTTAGGACATGGGCCTTTAACCTTGAAATTTGGTCTGAAATTTTAGATTTGAACTGAATTGTAGATTTGATTGATTGAATTTGAATTATCCAAATCAATAGCAGTCAATAAGGTGATTGTTGATGATTGGATAAAGGAAATCAAGTGGTGGTCACTATGTGACACTGTACTGAGTTGGGTAGTGTACTATATCACCTGACTACATTGTAGGGCCATAGCTTTAAGTTATTATAGATTGATGAAGATTAGGTGATTAAAGCTGATTGAAGTTTGATTGAAGATTGGATTGAAGTTTGATTGAAGAATGGATTGAAGTTTGATTGAAGACTGGATGATTGAAATGTTATTGAGTTTTGGATGGTCAACAACTGGATGATTGTCAACCATCAGATTAAGAGGAAGGAGTCTGGATGGATCTTGATGACCTTATACATAAATAAGGCGAACACTCTAGTACCATCATGCAATGTTATACAATTGGCCGGTGTTCTATCACAAGTAATAGGAGATACGTAAAGCAAGCCAGCTGGAAGTAAAGAAGAAGGGGGGATAAATATTTACATATATTTCATAAATTGAAACCCCCATTTTCAAAGGAGCAGTATGATCCTAGGCTATAAAAAATTGGCTATTATGGATAGAGAAGATCTTTAACATTATGTAGTGCCTATAGAACCGAAAGATACAGTTAGTTTTCTTTCTCTTTGAAGGTGAAGTAGAAAGATGATGGGTAGGATAGCACGAGAGAAATTTCAGGGGAAAACCAATACTGAAATCATTTGTGATGAATTCATTGCATTATTCAGAATATAATTTATACCTCCTTTAGCCCAACGATAGATGAATAAAGTTTTCATCAGATTGGAATAGCGATATAATATAGTGATGCGGTATGAAGCTTGTTGCGGATCTATTTTCATGGATTATGATTTTGATGATAGCAAACACTCTTATTTCTCTACGACTGCCTTATCTACTAATATTTCAGGTCCACAAGATCAGACTGCAATTTGGAACCATCTCAAGATTGGGTAGATTAGGTCTAAGTCGGTTTGTACCATTTTTCCTTTCTTGAGTCTATTGTATTTGGTGTGGCTCCTAATGCTTTGTAAACTTGCTCATACACACCTTGGAAGAATTTCTGACTGTTCCCTAGAGTTACTGTTTTTGGTAACATCGTCCGGGACGATATTTATATCGGCCTGGATGATCAGTTCAAAAATAGAAACCCTAATTAGGGCATCATCCTCATTAAGACAGACGTCATTAAGTCGATCGGCCTGGACGATCCTTGTATCAGTCAAAATGATAGGCTCAAATTAGAAAGAATCAGTCGTCATAATCAATTTATGTATTTTTTATTTTAGGACATCAGCCAGGACGATCTATAAATCGGCCTGAATGATGTAGCACATATATGCCTAAATTAATTTGGTAATTATGGAAAGCATTTAAGACTGATTGATACAATCACATCAGCCGAGCCGATCGCAGGATCGGCCAGGACGATGGCCTGGATGATTAACATCGCTAGACTCTATTCCGGGCGATCTTCAGGACGATTGTGCTCGGATTTGAACTAATCGGCCAGGATGATATTGTATCGACCTTGACGATGTAACCAATTTTCTTCTGATCATCCTAAATCGTCCCGATTGATTGAGCTTATTCTGTACTGATCGGCCATGATGATATTTATATCGGCCTGGACGATAAAGTCGACAAGTTGCATTAATGAGCTGGTTTTAAGATCTTCTATTTAAGCTTTTGACAATGCACTTTTGTAAGTGTCTTTGGCAGCCATTGTAGCTTTGTTCTTTTGGGGAAACTTGAAGAGATAGCTTCAAAGGGAGTGAGGAACGGGTGAAGTTTGAGAGAGGGAGAAGATCCTGTGAGGGGGAACTAAAGGGAGTGTGGAGGGGGATTCCACACGGTTGCTCCGGCAGGCTTGCACCTTAACACCGTCGGATTCAAAGCTTGTCTTGAGGGAAGTTCACAGAAGAAGAAGATTTCTTTGGTGTCAAAGGACCTGGCGACTCCGCCGCACTGGGGAAGATGGAAGTGATTTTGTAAGGGCTTCTCCGCCTAGCTATGGGGGCTAAAGGAGAGACACTTAGTTTAGTGTAATACTTAGAGGGTGCCTCCAAGGAGTGGACGTAAGTTAAGGTTTGACCGAACCACTATAAATCTGGTGTATTCTTTCCTTTATTATTTCCGTATTTAATTTTCGCATTATGTTTTCTCTGTGGTGAATCTTGGTTTGTGTTTTTGATCGAATGATTTATTTTAAAATATCGATTCACCCCTTTTTAGGTTAGCCTTGGGACTAGTTCAAAAGGGCCTAACATCCCTAACGAATTTTCAAAGTTAAGTTTACTTCATTGGCTAGGTATGCCTCTTATTTGATCCCTACTGTCGAAAAAATATATATATGACAGATTCCTACAAGGACTGAATAAGGAAGTTGAGACATCTAATAGTGCTACAAATTCAGAAGTTTTTTGAGTTAGTGAAACAGGGCAGACTAATAGAGATTAATTTAATAGTACTAACATCCATGTATGATATAAGCTCCATATATGATGTGACCAGGAGACGAACTTGAGATAAATCAAGCAGGGACAGAGTAAGTGTTAGTGATAAAAAAAAAGAAAATATAATTATTCAAGGGGAACTAGATCGATGGCGTCGACTGGTAGCTACAACGAATGTATTCGTTATGGAATAAGACTTTCGGCTCAGTGCTACCTATTGAAAGGATGATGTTTTCAATGCAAACATCTAGGACACAAGGTTGCATATAGTAAATAGAGATGAAAAACTGATTTTGGAGCAAGACGGTCTAGGCAAACTAAAGGACTAAGGACAATAGGATCGAGAGCGCATAATGAAAGATCGATAAAAAGGGCTGGTATCAGAGTTGTTAGTGGTGGTCAGAGGGAGACTGTTATACCATGACCGACATTACCTATTCTAGTGATGCCACAACTGTACAACTTGCAGCATTAGGAAGACTGACAACATTTTAAGAGTTTGGGTGGTAGGAAATTTATTTTAAATGATTGATTGACATAATATTTTATTGCATAAGTAAATGTCATGTGATTGAATGAACTATATGACTATATGATAGATATTAATTATTAATTTGAGGTGAATCCTTTCATCGAGCTTTTGATTTGATTTTGATTCCATTTGAGTTTTTTCGTACGAATTTATTTAAGAACGAATTTTTTATATACTGATTTTGTGCTTGAATCCTTAAGAAAAAAACTGATGATGATATTTTCTAAGGTGAGTAAATTATATCAATCTAATATTTTAAAAATAAATACAAAAAAAATTGAATTTTTGTTTGAACAGGAGCGTTGTGATGCCGAGCTTGTGAAGGTTGTGATGCTAGGCGTGTGAGCACAACAGAGCCAGAAGTTGTTGTAGCTGCATTGAAGTCTTTGTTCTACAATAATTTTGGATTTAGCATGCTGCGCTGCAGCACCAGGTTGAAGTGTTTTGGCACTAGGCCACTAACAATATTTTTGTACATATTAAAAAGTCATTTCTTTCCACTCGCCTCCCTCACCCTCCACCAGCACCGCCTTGCCGTAAAAGGAAAAAAAGAAAATGGGAAAGGGAAAAGAGGGGAGAGAAGGAGAATTCGAATTTTGGTCGCCATGTCACTTTACTGCTATTACAAAAATTGTTCAGATTGTGATAGGTGACTTATCCTATTCATGCTTTCAAATATTTTTATTTCGATCGTTCGATTTTTTCCTAATTGATTTTATTGCTTTATCTCCGAATTTAGTGAATTTCTACCGCATAACATTTTATATGTTGTAATACTCATTATTTTGAATATTTTGATGGGTTGTATATGTAATTTCACTAGAAAAAATAAAAGTTTTGTATTTTGTACGATTTAAAAAAAATGAAAATTTTGGTATTTTAATGTAAGCATACAATTAAACAAGCATTGCAAAAAAAAACTATTAAACAAGCATTATGAAAAAATATGGGTATGTGATTGAGTAATAACTTGTCAGTATTACTTTTACAATATTGTAATCACAATGCGTGAAAACAAGCTAAGGTTGGTGATTTAATGACATTGTCTAATGATTGACTGACCTATATAGAATGGCGGTCGATGAGCTTTTCTTTAAATACTATGATTTGGTGTTAACTAAATGCAAAGAAACATAAAACAAGTACAATAAAAACTCAATCAAGAAAACAAATATAATCTCTGAAACACTTAATCCTTCTCCTCCTTTTCATCATCAGCAGCTGTTGTTATCAGAGGTGGTTTACTAGAGTCAAGCTGCAAGAGTATGGTGCATATATGGGAGCTGCAAAATACATAGGCTAGTTCGAATTATGAAACAGTTAGCAGCTCGTAAATATGCTAGCTAATGCTTCATTGAATTCTGAAGCATAATAGAAATGTTGCTTCTGCCTCTCCATCATATGATCAATCCGGGAACTCGCACACTACTGCCAATGATGGCTCTCCCCTAAGTAAGAATGCATGTCTGACGCTTGATCCCTGAGATCAAGCCTTGCTCACATAAGGTCCTAGGGGCTTTATACCTAGGCTGATTAGAGCGGGGCATGCGAGGTACACTAGGCCCTTCCCCCTTCTACCTGTTATATGGGTTCATAAATAACAGGGGTTACACCTTTAGCACTTAAATCAAGCCCATCATACGTCTTAGGGTACTTCTTCCTCAAGATGTATTTAAGATCATAGTTTGACTCCTCGAAATTGTGCCTTTGAGTCGATGTCAATATGATTGGCCAAATCCAATTCATGAAACTTCTAATGCTCATGTAAAATGCCTATGCATAATTAACATACATATCAATTCCATAGAATAGCTTGATTTAAGGGTCATGTAAAAAAAAACTATGAATCATTGATTGCCATAACAATCCTTTAGCATAGTTTTATTCATATTTGGATCTTTGGATCTCACCACAAAAGTAAGTGTCTTTAAGCATACTATCAATCTGAATTTTACAAAAAAAAAAAAAACGTGTACTTATGCATACTATCAATCTGATCTACTTAAAATATATGATGAAAAATTATATATGACTTCTAAACAGAATCTCTAGATGATATATCTTAACAACACTCTATTGTTTGTAGATTGGCAGGTCAACCATAGATTATAGAATCACAGGATCTTAGTTAGGTTGACCTTTCATCTGTATTTAATTATAAAGCCAAATTCCAATCACAAATCTAGAATGTAGTGATATCATTAAATGATTGTATCCACGTAAGGCATCTGCAAATGAGAAATTTGAATCCTTCAGATTTTATATATATCCTAGATAGCCTACATTTTTCATAGAGGAATGTGTACTAAGGTTGTATTGGTTTTAAAAACACAAAGAGTATTATGTTAATTCTGCATTGATTAATTGAAAATTATATTAGTGTTAAAATATCAAGTGTTTTTTCATACCCATAGATTTCAATTTTTGGATTTAAAATAGTTTAAGTCGGCGGTGTATCAGACCAAATTGTTGTTCCCTCAGAACATACTCATTAACATTAATGCATATAATATTGTGTATTCATTTATATAAAGCATTATATTCTGCATACAACAATACATAACATAATACACAATAATACAAAACTTAACAAGCCTTCCTCTACTGATGACTTCCATGTTAGGAATCATGTTTTAAAAATTAATGAAACTTATTAATTAAACTTATTATTTTATTAGATGCAATACACACTAATATTTATTTGTAAACTCTCTAAACAGCCTAAAAGTGATGTGTTAGGCTGGCCCAAGGACCGGCTGAACCGCTCCAAACTAGACCAGTTCATGTATACAGAAGGCAAGCCAGGGGGGCTGAAACCAGGGAGAGAGAGAGCGAGGGGGGGCTGCTGATAGGATGGGGCCCACACACAAATTAAGTTTTGGGTTGAGGGAAAATTCAAATTAGGGGCTATTTAGGGATTAAGTATTTGTCCTTTTGCTTTAATTAATCTCTTCTTGTTAGGGTTAGGGTTATCTTGAATTTGAAATCTGAATTTGAGATCTTGTCTTTGGTTTTGGGCTGTAGACTTTGGCTAGAGATTTGGAGAGCTCAATCTTCCTCTCAAATTGAACATTCATTGTATCGGATTGTTCCTTTCTTTCTATTAGTGAATTTCAAGTGTTCTTCTTCATTTTTTTTCTTCAGATTTTGAAAAATCTGCAAGTTGGCAAGTTTTCCTTTGTTGGTGGTTATTTTCTATCATGATGATTTTATTTTCATACTTAAGATGAGTGAAAATAAAAATATAAAATCATCATTTTCTAAAATATATTTTCTATCTAGAAGGAAAAGCCGTAAGCCCTATTTAGTTAATTGAAGTTGAATATCACATTTTGTAAAACAACTTAATTTTCTAATCTCATCATTTGGTCAAGTGCAATCAGGAATCATCATTGAGTTTAAACTGCACAAATTCGTTTAAAATATTGATTTCATCTTATCAAAACATATTTTCTTCATACAACCAACCAAATGAGCCCTTACAACATTATGCTTTCTTTCTAAACGCTATCTCAAACAAGAAAAAATTGAAGAATTACCTGAAACCACAGAGCTCCAAGCAGCCTCCTTACTCATCCCCAATCTACCAAGTCTTTCCCAAACATCAGCAGCCTTCTCCCACATTTCAGAAGCAGCAAAGGCATTAGAAACCACCACATACTTGCCAACATTTTCTGGACTCATCTTGAAGAATTTACTTGCTGCAACCTTCACCATCTCAACATCTCCATGGTTTCTGCAAGCTCCAATCAAAGCTCCCCAAACCACTGAATGGTTTTTACAAGGCGAGTTACAAACTAATTCATATGCCTCATTCAACCTCCCGGCTCGACCCATCATATCGACCATCACTGCATAATGTTCCTTCTTTGGCCTGAAGCCATAATCTTCAATCATGGAAACGAAATACTTCCATCCAGTATGAACAAGACCTCCATGGCTACAGGCTGAGAGAAGAGAAAGAAAAGTGACTGAATTCGGCCTGAAACCTTCTTCTATCATCTGATGGAACAGCTCAATCACATCCCTTACTTTCCCATGCCGGCCATAACCAGAAATCAGAGCTGTCCAAGTTATCACATTTCTGTATGGCAATCTATCAAATAATTGTCGTGCATCATCCAAATTACTGCATTTCAAGTACATATCGACAAGAGCGCTGCTGACAACTATATTGGCCATCATTTTCCTCTTGATCATAACACAATGTGCTCGCCTGCCGTGCTCCAGAGAGGCCAATCCAGCACAGGCATGGAAAACTGATGAGAAGGTGAACTGGTCAGGATCCAAACCATTGTCACGCATCGAGTAGTAGAGCTTCAAACCATGGGGCTCCAAGCCCTTGTGCACGTAGCCGGAGATCATTGCATTGTATGCGAAGAGATTTGGATCAGGCATTTGATCGAACAAGTGGCGCGCAGCATTCAACTCGCCGGCTTTAGCATAAAGAATGATAAGCTTGGTGTTGAGATACTTGCCTGGGGTAAATCCAGTGGCTAAGATATGGGCGTGGATTGCCTTTCCGAGCTTGAATTCTCGCCGGTGAATGGTTTCTTGGAGGACGAGAGAGAAGGTTGGAGGAGAGATGGCCGAGCCACTGCAGCAAAGGATTTTGACGGCTTCGTCTAGTCTTCCGTATAAGCAGAGAGATTTGAAGATTTTGTGCGCGTACATAATTTAAATCCTTTTAATTAGTTTGAACATATTTAATAGGTCGTGTTCAAGGCAGGTTGGCCTGTATTAATAGGCCGAGCTCAAAGTCATTCCAAGTAATTTTATGGGCTATTTTTAAACTAAGTATGGTTTAAATTATAATTATGCAATTAACAAACGTAAAAAAAAAAATTTTAAAACTCGCCCAAGTCGCCCGTTTAACGGACGACTTATGAAACTACTGTTTTGTATCATTGAATTAAATTCATTATGTTCTTGCATTTAGTCCTAGATGAAGTTTGATCTAAAAAGCATAATATTGGATGATCCAAAAACATATAAATTTTTAAGAATTTTTAATGCTTCATAGACATATAGATAAATAGCAAATGCATCTTTTCTTCATAAAGCATATCATATAATAATTATCCATAATCCTTATTAGTGGCATTTTTTTTTAAAAAATTCACAGGAGTAACGGGCGACTTACTACTATTTCATTTTTCCATTATGCGTCGCGCATAACGGCTAGCTGAGTCGGCATAGAGTAAGTTGCCTGTTTAACGGGCGTCTTACGTTAAATAACAAGTCGCCCATTTAACGGGCGACTTTGGAGAGTTTAAAAATTTTTTATGTTGGTTAATTGCTTAATTATGATTTAAATGATGCTTAGTTTAAAAAATTGCCCTAATTTTATTGAGCATTCCTAGCCCAAAGGCCAAATAAGGCTACCAGGGGTACTAAATCAACTAATCTAACATGCTCGGTCTTTGGGCCGACTAGGCCAAATCATTGAAGTCGTTCACCGTATCTATTTGCTTGTACTCGAACAACATCGGTGAAATCTGCCAGGGATTTTACATGAACCTACCCTTATTTGAAAACCAACATATACATTTAGTATATCGAATAAACTACAACTTGCAATATTTATTTTGATAGTATGCATTCATTAAGTCTTATCATGTAATTAAATAGCCTGTCTTAAATATAGCATTTCATATGATGTTACTCCTCAACTTCTACCAGTAAATTGAGAGCTAGGGGAAGAGCGTAGGATATAATATAGTTGAGTCTCAAAACATTTCTCTTTGTTTTCTCTTCCTCCCTTTCAATTTTTAGTACTCAACCGTTTTTTTTTTTTTTTTTCAAATAGGGTATTGGTATTGCACACGAGCAAATTTGGATCCTACACTATCTATTTTATGCTTTAAGACACTTTATGATCTAAGAAAATATTTGTCAGCCTTTTGACTCAATCAAATTAAATATTTATTAATTCACAATTATATTGATAATACTTTGTTACAACATTTATTAAATTTAATATATACGGTAGATGTGCATTAAGGTGTTGAGATAATCGAAATTGTTACTAGTATAAATTCACATGCACATGAAACATCTGAATAAATTTTTAAAAAAATAAAAAATGTTATAATAAAATTTAAAATTAATTTATGACATAATATCAATATTACATTCAATATTTACATACTTACAAAAAGTGGAGCTTGAGAAAGGAAAATTTTTCATACTTGACATCACATGTGTCAAAAAAGAGTTAAAATACAGCCATTTACCCTTGATCTGTCACCTATTTACTAGTCATGTCATTCTCAAAAACTATAAAAATCCCCTCATTTCTCTTGAGAGGGGACCCAAGAAAGAAGAAGAAGAGAAGAAGAGAAGAAGAGAAGAAGAATAGAAGGATTGGAGGGAAGAAACTCCTCCACGTCCACCGTCGGAATTCTGCCTGATGCTCGAGTGATGACAAAATTCTGTCGGACGCCCGAGTGACGTCGGAATTCTGCCCGACACTCAAGTGACGCCAGAATTTTGCTCAAGTGTCGCCGAAATTCTACCTAATGTTCGAGTGACGCCCAAATTTTGCCCGATCTCCAAGTGACGTCAAAACTCTGCCCGACGTTATAACTGATTTTCATTCCATAAGTGATTCATTGTAATCTAATCATCGTAAATTTTAAGGATGAGTCTGTTGAGATAGTTGCTACTTAATTTTTTTATAATTGATATTATTGCAACTTGTATGTTTTTTATGATTTCAAATATTATTGTTTTGATTATTATTTCTCCTAACATATTTTGAAAGAATTGTTTTGCTCTTGTGTGTACTAACATTTTAGGGAAATCAAACTCCGGATTATTGAAGACTTTAAATTAAGATCAGTTTAGAGTTTATTGTAATTGAAGTGTGTATTTTCTATTTTATTGAGTATGAGAGAGTGTCATTGTAATTGAGTAATAATTGAACACACACACATCGGGGTAGAGTTTAAAATTCGCATTTTTTTAAACTGATCGTATTGTATGATATCCATTCATACGGGACGATCTGGTCAGTTATTTTCCCAGACGAGTAGTTGAAAGAACAAAAATGAAATTTTTTCTAAATATGGATCGTATGGGACTATCCCAATTAGTACATGCTTTCACGAGTACAAAATTGATGGGTCCGTTCTCGCTCAAAAATATTTTTTCAAAGTATGGATCGTACAAGACGTTTCCAGTTCGTACATACTTTTACGAGTACGAAATTGACGGGTCCGTTCTCGCTCAAAAATATTTTTCTAAGTATGGATCGTATTGTACAAACCCAGTTCGTACATGCCTTCCAAAGTACAAAAATGTGAGTCCCATTTCATCCTGATGTTTCGTTCAAAAGAAAATTGAAATGTTTTATAACAGATCATACCAGATGATGATGTCATCGTACGTACGCCATCTAGAGTATGAAATATTGGGGTTCCAGTTCGTACAAATAAAATTTAAAAATTTTATAACTATTCATCTCGGATGTACTTGGTTCATATCGGACGATGATCGAGTATGAAATGATTTCATACCAATTCATAACAAGTTCGTATGCAACAGTATTTGAACTATTTGTACATATAAAATCTGATCGTACTGTATGATTGTGTAGGCTCAAAATTAAAATCTTCAATTTTCTGGATGATTTTTCGTGTCGTTTGTATAAATGGTCCACTAAAAACTGACGTGAAATGTCTTTTCTTCGTGATTTTTTAAGGGAAATATAGGGAGAGAGTGTTTGAGAAAGATTTCTTGCTCATCGAGTGTGGAGGGTTCACAAGGTTACTCAAAGGTAAGGATCTATGCATGATTTGTGTTTTTCACTCTTCCTCTTGTATTTCTAGAATGCTCGTGAGAAGATCTTTGAAGAAGACCTGGTTCTCTGCCGACACTTAGTAGAAGTGGAAGGATAACAGTTCTCTGTCAATACTTGAAGAGTGTGAACAACCGACGATTCTCTACCAACACTTAAAAAGTGTGAAAGGATGACGGTTCTCTGCCGACACTTGAAGAGTATGAAAGGATGATGGATCTCTACCGCACCGGGGATTGGTGGAAGTGAGTTTTGTAAAGGATTCTCCACCTTGTTTTGAGGGCAAAAGGGGAGTCACTTTGGTAATAGTGTAGTACCTGAAGAGGAAGTCTTTAGGGAGTGGATGTAGATCATGTTTGACCGAACCATTATAAATCTTTGTGTCATTTAAATTTCTGCATTTTATTTACTATAGTTTTTATTCTGTGTTTGAAATTTTTGTTTTCAAATATTATCAATTAACTTGCTACGAATCTTTAAAGATTTTCAATTTTTAAATCCAAAAGTAATTTTTAAAATTACCAATTCACCCCCCTCCTCTCTTGGTTAGCCTTGGGACATTAGTTTAGGTTTAACAACCTAATCAAGATTCAATAAGTGGTTTCAGAGCTTTGTTTTAAAACCATAAGTTTAAACTACTTTTTGAAAAACGAGTATGACTACTTTGGAAACTGAAACACACCCGAAGGATACTCGATCACTAAACCTCCATTATTTGATAATATCCCTCTTGATTTTGAGAAAACATGCATGTCCACATTTTTACAGTCACTAGATTATCGTATATGAAACTTAGTTCAAAATGGATATACAAAACCAACTAGATTGTTGATGGTATTAGAGTTGAAACGCCTTTTACAGATTAGATTGTAGAAGAATATGACTTAGCACAATTTAATACTAAATATTTAAATATTTTATTTTGTACACTTAAGTCAGAAGACTATATGCTAGTTTCTACTTGCAAAAGTGGAAATGATATATGGGATAGATTTTGTATTATTTATGAAGGGATAAATGAAGTAAAGCAATCTAGATTAAACATCTTATTACATGATTATGAATTATTTCACATAAAATCAAAAGAATCCATTTCTAAAATATATACAAGATTTACTCAAATTGTCACTTCTTTACATGTATTAGGTAGGGAATAAATAAACACTGAAATGGTTAATAAAATTCCCCGTTGTTTGCCTACTGCATATGATGCCAAAATAACTGCTATTACAGAGTCTAAAGATTTGAATATTTACTCAATTGATAATCTTCTTTATTCACTAATTGTCTATGAGCAAGGAGTGAGTCAATGGAAGATTTATGTAGGTGAATAGTAAAAGGAGAAGAACATTGCATTGAAAGTGGAGGAGTTAGAGAGTGATCTTTCACAACCTGGGGATGAGGACGACATTGCCTTAATAACTAGGCAATTTAGAATTTTTCTTAAAAAGAAACAGAAGATATGCCAATAGTGGAACAGAGATAAGTTTAATAAGAATGTTAAGATTTATAATAATGTAATTTGCTATGAATACAAGAAATCAGAACATATAAAATTGAAATGCCCAAACCTAAAAACCACTCCTAGTAAAGTGAAGGTAGAGGAAAACCCAAATGTGAGGAAGAGTCAAGAAGAGATTTCAAAGAGCTTTTGGGTAGGAGCAGCTTAAGATTCGTCAGAAACAGAAGAAGAGGAGGAAGTCACCATTTTTTGCTTAATGGCCGATAATCTTGATCAGTCAGATCAAGAAGAGGTATGTGACTTGACCTATAATGAATTGTTAAAAGTTTCAGAAAGAATTCATGATGCATATAGAAAGCTTAAGAAAATGCATGCTAATCTGAATTTAGAAATGCAAAAATTTCAAAGAGAATACGAAATTCTTAGAAAAGATCATGCATTGATAGATAATAACCACATGAGCTTACTTGATGAAATTAATTACTTGAATAAAAAAAATGAAATTTTAAAGTCATCCTATGCTAAATTGGAAAATGATTTCAAAGTTTTTAAGGATGAATTTGAAAATAGAGAACACTATTTGAATTATGATATTAATATATTGAAAGATGTAAACACAATTTTTAAGTTGAAAGTGAAAGCTCTCGATGAAAATAGGAAACTCCCAACACTTGAAGATTTTACAAATACTATTTTGAGGCCAAAATTTTTAAAACCTAGGAAGAATCAAAGTTATTATTGAAAATTGAGATCGAAAACCATTTCCTGGAGTAAAATGCTTTTCTTGTGGGATGATTGGACATATAGCACACACTTGTACATTGGATAGAAAAACTCATTTAGTGTGGAAACCAAAGATGTATAAACCTAATCATATCATACATGCATTTAGTTTTATTTTGCCAAAAAGAGATCCCAAACTTGTTTGGATTCCAAGATCTAACATTTGATAATTTTGCAGGAACACTCTCATACAAGGCCTCATGAGAGCATTTGGTACCTAAACAGCAGTTGCTCAAAGTATATGACTAGAGACACTAAGCAATTTATATTGCTGGAAGCCAGAAGTGGATGCATGGTTACACTTGGAGATAACACCACTAGAAAAGTGGTTGGATCAGGTATGATCGAAAACTTGCAAAATTTCTTTATTGAAAATGTGCTACTTGTAGAAGGCTTAAAGCATAATTTATTAAGTATTAGTCAGCTTTGTGATAAAGGATACAGTATAAAAATTTTTTCCACTAACTCCATATTAAGCCTAAATGATAATGATTTTTTGCATGGATTAAGGGTAAAAAATATTTATATGCTATATTTAAATTGTATTAAAACTCCTAATGCATTTTATTTGAAAACTATTTATGATGAATCATAGTTATGACATAGGAGACTCTATCACTTTAGCATGAAAAACCTTAAGAAAATTACCCAAAAAAAATTGGTGAGAGATATACCAAAACTAGACTTTACAAAGGATCACCTTTGCGATGCATGTCAATTAGGAAAATAGGTGAAGTCCTCTTTTCAGTCTAATAATGATCTTAGAACTAGTAAATCTTTAGAGATTTTATATATGGATCTTTTTGGACCGGTTGAAACTGTAAGTCTAGGAGGGAAGATATACGGATTTGTGATTTTAGATGATTTTTCTAGATTCATTTGGGTTAAATTCTTATTTCATAAAAGTGGATCATTTGAGGAGTTTAGAGATTTTTTGACTTGGATTCAAAGGAAGCTAAGATGTGAAATTTTAACAATCCAAAGTGATCATGACGATGAATTTGAAAATAAAAAAATTGAGAATTTTTGTACATAAAAAGGAATTGATCATAATTTTTCTACCCCTAGAACCCCTCAACAAAATGGGGTAGTCGAAAGAAAGAAAAAAATATTAATTGAAGTCACTCGAGCCATGTTGGCTGAATATTCACTTCATAACTCACCGGCTCATCTTCCACCATGGATGCCTGTGTTTCTTTCAATGTCTCTAAGAGTCATAAACTTCCTTTTTCCAATAGTTCTTCTTCTTGTAATAAACCGTTCCAATTAGTGCATTCTGATGTTTGGGGTCCGACACCTATGTCTTCTTTAAATGGTTTTAACTACTATGTTATATTCATTGATGAATTCTCAAAATTTTCTTGGCTCTACATGTTAAAATAAAAAATGAAACGTTTGCTAAATTTAAACAGTTTCATCGCCTAATTAAAACCAAATTCAATGAAAATGTTCAGATTTTCAGGTCGACGGAGCTGGTGAATTCACCAGCGTAGAATTCCAAAATTATCTTCTGGATCATGGTATTACTCATCAATTGAGCTGTCCATACACTCCAGAGCAAAATGATATTGCCAAACGGAAGCATAGTCACCTCCTGGACTCGACCCGCACTCTTCTTCATACTGCATATCTTTCGAATATATTTTGGGTGGAGGCCATTTCCATCGCAAACTACCTTATCAATCGGGTACCCTCTACAACTATTCTAAATCAGACTTTACATGGGCAACTGGCCTCCTATATACATCTTTGAAATTGCTCTGATACCAATTGAAATTACTATATGCGACAAGAGGGGGGGGGGGATTGGATGATTAAAAACTTCTTTAATGAAAAGAAATATCTTTTTATGACTTTATGCGGAAGCGAATTTCATTCACAATAAAAAGATAGATAATCAATTTCATCCACGCAATAAATCGCAATAAAAAATATATACGGAAATAAAGTGCAGAAAAAATAAAGGAAAGAACACACCAATTTATAGTGGTTCGGTCAAACCATGACCTACGTCCACTCCCCGGAGGCACCCTCCGAGTATTAAACTAAACCTTTAGTGATTCTCCTTTAGCCCCCACAACTAGGCGGAGAAGCCCTTACACAATCACTTCCACCTTCCCCGGTGAGGCGGAGGAGCCGGGTCCTTTGACACCAACGAGATCTTTTTCTTCCCAAAACTTCCTTCAAGATGAACCTTTAATCTGATGGTACTGAGGTGCAAGCTTGCCGGAGCAACCGTGTGAAATCTCCTTCACACTCCCTTGAAACTCCCTCCAAGGTTCTTCTCCCTCTCTCAAAGTCCACCCTTTCCTCTCTCCCTTTCAAGTCCTCTCTTCAAGTTTTCTCTAAAAAACTGAAGCCATAATGGCTGCCAAAAGACTCTTATAAAGTCTTATGCGAGTGCTTAAATAGGGGCTCAAAAAACCCTAAAAGAACTCAATTCGGGTGTCAAATATCGTATAGTACAATCAAAAGATCGTCCAATACGATGTGCAGAAATTGACCTGTTAGTATTGTACGATGTCCAGTTAGTACTGTACGAAAAGTTCAATAAACGGGCAGTTCGCCAAAATTGTCTCTATTGATCGACCAGTACGATCAATACATGAAAATTAAGCCATATTTCTTGAATAATCAGCGGATTAAATTAGGCAAAATTTTAAACATCGTATAGTACGATCATTATCGTACAGTACGAGCAGAATAACTTTAAAATTCAAATTCTTGCCTAATTTAATGGACGGCATGCTTTCTAAATATAACAGATCGTACAGTACGATGTGGTGATCGTGCAGTACAATTAGTTATAATAAAAAATAATCTTTCCAGGAAAAATAAAATATTTTAATTTATTTTTGTTACACCAGATCATACAGTACGAAATAAATTCGTAAAATACAATGAACAAAAAAGTTAAAATATTTATAATCATTTTTTGCTCCATCTGTGTGTGTGCATGATCAAAAAACTAACATACATCATTACAAGACTTGACTCAATAAATGAAAATTACAGACTCATTTAATACGACCAATTCTATGCAACCTTGAGCCTTGAATCTTCAAAGAACGGTGCATGATATACCTGAAATATTAGTCAACATTGAAAGAAATATGCACTTCAAATACCAGGAGAAATAAAAGATTAATAAATATTATTTGTTATCATCAAAAATCATAAACTCGGAAGCCCGAGTTGCAACAATCTTCGCACCTTTGGGTGCCTTTGCTTTCCTTGGACTAAACCTCAAGCACCAACCAAGTTGTCGCCACGTTCACAAGAATGTGTCCTTCTTGGTTATTCATCGCAACACAAAGGTTATCGCTGTTTCCACCCATCAACCAAACGCCTATATATTTCTCGACATGTAGTTTTTTTATGAAAACTAGTTCCCTTTTCAATCAACACATATTGCAAAACCCACTACGCCGTCCCCGATCACTCACAATCCTCTTCTTCTTGTTCCTACCTCCTAAATTTCTCATAATTCTGCACCTTCAGCTCAGGACACTCACACTATGCATACCACTACGGCTCCTATCACGGTTCCTGATCCTGAATTACAACTTACTTCTGTTAACAATAATATTCCAGATACTAATATACCTATTCAGAGACACCCAATGCTTACTAGACTTCGCTCGGGCATCTCAAAACCCAAGCACATTTTTGATCTCTCTGTTATTCCGGCATCTACTCTTGCACCTACATTTTACACGCAAGCCTCTCAACACGAACTTTGGCGGTCTGCTATGTTCGCAGAATTTTTAGCCATACAACAAAATAGAACTTGGTCATTAGTTGCAGCCCCGCCTAATAAACAAATTCTAGGATGTAAATGGATGTTCAAAACCAAGCTTCATCCAAATGGATAGGTAGATCGACACAAAGCAAGACTAGTTGCCCAAGGATGCTCTCAAGAATTTGGTGTCAACTACACCGAGACGTTCAGCCCCGTCGCCAAAATGGTTACAATACGTATTTTGATTACTGTCGCATTGCATCATCACTGGTCGGTCACTCAACTAGATGTG
Organism: Dendrobium catenatum; assembly: GCF_001605985.2. Lineage (NCBI taxonomy): Eukaryota > Viridiplantae > Streptophyta > Magnoliopsida > Asparagales > Orchidaceae > Dendrobium > Dendrobium catenatum. Next base: position 20,850,935 of record NW_021319083.1, on the reverse strand, counting down.
TCCAATGCGTTTCTCCACGGCAAATTATTCGATGAAGTATATATGAAACAACCTATTGGATTTGAAGATTCTCAGCATCCGCAACACGCTGCAAATTACACAAATCTATCTACGACCTAAAGCAGTCACCCCGACAGTGGTTCCAGAAATTCACCACTTACCTTCAAACTCTAGGTTTCTTCTTCAGCAAAGCAGATCCCTCTCTACTTATTTTTCATCAAAATGATATTCGCTTATTCATTCTCATCTTTATGGATGATATTTTGATAACAGGAAATGACGACCAAGATTAAAAGCATTCTTCATCAGCTTCATTCTGAATTCCGCCTGAAACAACTGGGTGAAGTTGCGTTGTTTATCGGCATCCAGGTTATCAAAACCAACAACAGTTATTTCTTACATCAACAACATTATGCACGTGAATTACTTTCCCATGCAGGTTTCACCGATTGTAAACCATCTACAACTTCTATTGGTATGAAGCGAAGCAAAGAATTGATTGATAAAGCCTATTCTGATCCCACTCACTACCAAAAGCTTGCTGGATCACTCCACTATCTATCTATTACACGATCAGACATAGCGTTTGCAACCAATTATATATGCCAACATATGCACAATCCAATTAACATGAATTTTCAAGATCTCAAGCATCTCTTAAGGTACATCAAAGACACCATCAACTACGGTCTTCGCATCCAATCCGAAAATCTGATGCTTCGAACATATACGAATGTTGATTGGGCTTCTGACTCAGCTGATCGAAAGTCGATCACTAGTTTTTGCACTTTTCTCGGACCCAATCTGATCTACTGGTCCATCAAAAAATAGGTAATGGTTGCCAAATCTTCGATGGAAGCTGAATATCGTTCACTATACTCAGCTACTTTGGACATATTGTGGCTTCGTCGGCTCCACGAATAATTTAATCTAACGCAACGCAATTCTACACCAATTTATTGTGATAACACTTCCGCCATTGCTCTCGCTCACAATACGGTTATTCATGCCCGGATAAAGCATATCAAAATAGATTATCATTTTATTAGCAACCACATCAAGCAAGGAGCAATCACAATCAACCATATCAGTTCGACTGATCAGATAGCGGATGTCCTAACCAAGCCCCTTTCGGCAACCAGATTCAGCACACTCATATCCAAATTAACCATTCGCTCCCAGAATGATTAATTTGAGGCGGGCTGTTAGCACACTTGTACACGTCATATTATTTAGTTATTCCTGTATACGTCATATTAATTAGGTGTTGCATTTATTGTATTTGCTTATTAGACATTTGCCTATATAAAGGTCAGTATTGTACTTTTCTGGACATAATAGAATATTTTCCATTTCTCTGTTCTTCTCCGGTTTCTGTCTTTCTTGCCTTCGTCTTCTCTTCTGGCAAGATTGTTCTTCTTAGTTTAATTTTCTTCTTGTCCCTGGGCAAGAACTCTGTTAGATACACAAATCTTTCATGGCCTCCTTCCTCTCTTTGTTGAATGATGATAAATCCTCCATCAAATTACAACTAATGCACATAAGATGTGGGATGGGATGTCTGGACTCGGGATGACAGTGGATGTCAAGGGTTGATAGTGGGAGATTTAAGAGAGAATCACCAAATGAAAGAGATAAAGGGGATAGCTAAATAAGCGCACTAGTGAAAAAAGATTGTTACTTTAATAGTAAGCTGTAGTCAAGACTTCAGATCCAACATGAATAATAAGGCGAAGAAGATTCTTTATGTACTCCCATCATGACTTCAAATCCAATATGGACATTGAATAACATCATAGAAGAAGGCTAAGAAGCTTCTTTATCTACTCTTTCAAATCTTCTTCAAGTAAAGCATGCACTTTGAGTGGAAACAAACTCTGCATTTAATGAGAGGGTGAAGAGTGCAAACCGGCACAATGCATTTGGCGATAGGAAGAGCTGTGTTCTGCGAGAGGGGGAAGCTGCATTTATCTAGGCTCTTAGCTATGGAGCTGCCTTTTCACGAAGGTTTTATTTTTTAATTTAAGGAACCGTTTGAGAAAGTTAAAGGCTGGGCTTATGAAACCATTTGACTACTTAAAAATGAAACACTGGTTGTGAAGAAATGCACGGTTGAAAATGAAAAGCTGTGTTTGGTTGTAAACAAATGCTCGGCTAGTTATTTTTTTTAGTAATCCGTTCAACTACTTAATGGGTGAAATAGATGGGAGATCCTCTCAGCTATTGGAACCAAAATGCAAATGCAAGAGAATATGAAGAGTCAGAAATGAACATTATAGATTTATTTCAAATTTATAAGTGACGATCAAGATTTTCTATGGGAAGAATTTCAAGTTACACTTATATAGTAGTATAGATTAACCACATTATCTTCCTTCAATAAAATATTTGTAAGGTTAAGCTTTAACAATCAAATTTTTATTGGCTTTACATTTAGTTTTAATTCAATTCAATATTCACTCCATTTAACCATCACATTAAAGTGATTATTATTTTAAAAATTGGAATACTTCTCTTTATATATAAAACCTCACTTGAATACACCCTTCACTCTTATAAATTCAAAGGTAAAAGATATTGCTAAGGCAATATAATTTTATTATTTAGAATTGTACTTATCATGATAGGCATCTATAAAAAGGTAAGAATCATCTCATCCTAAGGCCAATTAGAAGAAGTTACAAATAAGCTAATAAGGATCTAAAAAAATGCTAATAAGAAGAACTCACAAATTAAAAAAAAAAAAAAAAAAAAGAGTTCATAAATGTTGCACTAATGAGGTGGGTGACTTCATGGAAAAGAGCATTAAGAAGGTACCAACAAAAGTAAAGTTCATGACATAAGTTTCCACAAGGAGTGACTTTGTATGAATGGATGCTGACATGAATTTAAATAATGGAGTGTTTCCATGAGAAGTAATCACAAGAGGTGACTATTCCAAAAAGATGCATTGATGAGAGGGAAGTTCCTTGGAGACCGATTATATGACATTTAGAGAGGGGGAGGCGAAGAGTGTAATGCCTCATAATCTATTTTGAAAGAATTATTCTTTTATTTTTTAATATATAACACTCAGAGCTACATAACTTCTTTTATCAATATAAATACAAGTGAAAATATAACTATTAATTACAATATTAATATATACATGTATATGTATTACCCAAAAAAATATATACAATACTCATGATATATACAATCATATCACAACTATTATATTCTGAGTATAAAATAATAACTAAAATAATAAGAATCTGAACTTGAAAAATTCTTGTCAATCTCACACTCTTACTCTACTGCCATAATATGAAATCATTTAACCATATATAATGAGCTAAAGAGCTCATCAAGTAACCAAATCTTACAACTAACTCAACATACAGTAAAGAAGTAATATGCATGTTAGTAGTTAAATAATAATAGTAGTAAGTTATAGTCAAATTGAGCGGCTTGACGAGATGAATCCAATGAGCCCAAGATCATTAAATTCTGACTTCACTAAGACATTCAAATGTCAATCAAATAATCCATGATCAAGGGATTCAACATCGCCCGTCCATCCAAGCCACTCCCCATATGCCCTTGATCTCCAACCTATTTATGGGCCATGACACTCTAGGAAATCTATAAATAGTCCCTACTCCCTCTTGAAAGGGGGAACCAAGCAAGAGAGAAAGAGAGAGATCAGAGATCTCTCTTGCCGCCTCGCTCCTCCTTGAACACCGCCTGGAGTTTCTCCGAACCACCACTTGTGGTCCTCAGGTCTGACGGACCACCACATGATACCTAGAGTTCTATCGAACCACCACCCAAGGCCTAAACTTTTGTCAGACCATCACCTGACACCCGGAGTTCTTCCAGACCTCCACCTAATACCCAGAGTTCTACCAGGCCACCACTTGATGCCCGGAGTTTTGCCGGACCACCACCTGAGGCCCAGACTTTTGTTGGACCACCATATAAGGCCCAAACTTTTGCCATACAACCACCTAATGCCTCAAGTTATGCCAAACCACCACCTAAAGGCATGAACTTCTATCAGACTATCACATGAGGCTCAAAATTCTATCGGACCACCACCTGAGACCCAGACTACTACCGGACCCCCTCCTGATGCCCAAAATTCTACCAAACCACCACCTGAGGTCCGGACATCTGCCAGACCACCACCTGATACCCAAAGTTCTATTGAACCACCACTTGAAGATTGGAGTTCTACCAGACCACCTATTGAGGCGCAGACTTCTATCAGACCACCACCTAAGGTTCAGACTTCTACCGGACCACCACTTAAGGTACAGACTTCTGCCAGACCACCACTTGATGCCCAGAGCTCTACCAGAGCACCACCCTACCACAATGATCTTTCTGACCTCATTCTCTTGCTGACTATGATCCTTTCGACCTCTGTTGCCTACTATAATTCTTCAGACCTCCATTGCCAGATAATGGTCTTTCTAACCCTTATCTCCAACCAACTACAGTCCTTCTAACCTCCGTCACCTATGACAGTCTTCCTGACCTCTATCCTATCAAATATGGTACTGCCAACCAAACAAACATATATATGTTGATTATTGTAACTCCCACCATGTAATGCGCTTTATATGATGCACATTTGTGACATCGAGCCAAGGCCTTCTCTTAAGGAAGGGCCTCATTTGTAATTGACTACAAATAATAGTAAATTTATTCAAACTCGGCCAAGCCCCATGATTTTCCCCCTTTTCAGGGGTTTCCACGTAAAAATTAGAGTCTCTTATAAATGCTACACCCTCTCTCTCTCTCTCTCTCTCTATATATATATATATATATATATATATATATGTAACAAAGATGATTTGTGATTTTGACTTATAATGACTCATAAAAAAAAATTCACTAAGTTAAAATATGAGTTATTACAAAGAGGCCATACTTATATAGTATTGGGTAGCCTAGAGATGAAAGGTGTTTATGATGCTGCATATGGACTGAGTATGGATAGTGTATTTGTAGATATGTAGAAAATACTCAGTAAATACTCACAACTAATGATTAACTTAATATTTGCTGCATATCTAAAAATACGCAGTCGATACGCAACATTCGAACTACTCTTTGCATTCGGAGTCCGCACAAAATAATTTCTCCTATGAATGACCCATGAGAGTTCTTTGCGATTAGATATATGATAGGTCATAAATTGGCACTAACCATACATAAATGTTTGTTGGCCAAACTGATAAGGCATCAACTCGATAAATGAGGTGTATTAACTAATGATAATTTTAAGCTTAACAAGATGTTGGTTGGCCCATAGAGGAACTCAACTCAATAAGATATTTATTTAAGAATAATTCACTAGAAACCTAACAATCCTAAAATAATTTAGAATTGCTTAAGGGCCTAAAAGACTTCATGCAAACTAGTCTAAGACTTGACTTTTAATTTTAGTTGGACATATTCTCTTAGTGCTCTAAAACATGCCCAACTATTAAATTGAGGTGGTTATAGTTGTCTTCTAAAGATACTTGTCTTAGCTAGAGCAATTATAAAAATAGAATAATTTGTCAAGACAAGTGCTCCCTAATTTGAATGCTAAAGGGAAGGAATTAAACTAGGCGACCAAAAACAGTTGAAAAAAGAGTTATGGACGGTAAGTTGCTCAGTAATAGTATGACGCACGTGGAGATGGAGGTTTCTTAGGCCAACATTAATGATTATTGGATTGGGCTTCAGAGATGGACTTCAAGCCCACAAGATAGGTTTTCGTTGGGTTGGACGAGTAGACCCAGCCCATTTAATGCTGAGTTAGGGTTTTTCCGAAAGCCTATAAGACCCCAACTCCGCCTCTTTCGGTGCCGCGACCTCTTGGAGCGAGAAGCTGCGGCAGAGGAGAACTAGCCATGGTTAACGTTAGCTTTTACAGGAACTGTAAGCTTCTTTCAAATTTCAACACTGCCTCGATCCTCTGATTCCTTGTAACCTTTTCCAATTTCTTTGTTTCGTCTTCCTGGCTTGAAATTTTCATGGTGTATTGGCTGATTTAACGTAGCTTTGTATTTTAACTTGTGTTTTATTTAGGTTAACTTGATTTCAGTCCGTTTGTTATGAGTTCCAAAACTAATTGTTTACATGATATTCCCGAATTGCAGACATCTTTTAATAAAACTTCATCGTATGAAATCTGGATATATTTCTGCAAGTAGTTTGGATCTGGACCGGAAACCCTATAATGATAGTTCTTGATATATTTGTTGAAGTAGTATGGATCTTGATTGAAAATCCTAGCATGATTGCCGTAATTTGGTATTATATTATTTGTTGTAACCTTAGATGGGAAGACCTTCAAGAAGCCAAGGCGTCCGTACGAGAAGGAGCGGCTGGACGCGGAGCTGAAGCTGGTTGGAGAGTACGGGCTTCGGTGCAAGAGGGAGTTGTGGAGGGTTCAGTATGCCCTGAGTAGGATCAGGAATGCAGCGAGAGAGCTCCTGACATTGGATGAGAAGAACCCAAAGCGGATTTTTGAGGGTGAGGCTCTGCTTCGCCGGATGTTTAGATATGGGCTTCTGGAGGAAGGGCAGAACAAGCTCGACTATGTCTTAGCTCTGACCGTGGAGAACTTCCTGGAGCGCAGGCTTCAAACTCAAGTTTTCAAGTCTGGAATGGCCAAGTCGATTCATCATGCCAGGGTTCTGATCAGGCAGCGCCATATTCGGTATATATGTTTTCTTTTTCCTAGACGAATTGCGTATACTTTTTTATGATTTAATTTCTTATTTATTTGATGCATTTTGTGTCATTGGATACTCATTTGTTGTTGTTTTATCTCTTATGATACATTGAAATTTATCATGATTTCATTGTTTTAGATTTTTTTCACAACCAATAAACATTTTCTATTCGATTTACTTGTTTTGCAGTTTTTAGTTTTTAGTTTTTGTCATGCTCATTGCATGTCCTTTTAAAGTCATAATGATTTTAATTCTGAATTTATGATTCCTTATGAGTTTTAAGAATTTTAAATACCAATGTAAATTTTAAGAATCTGTAATAATGTTGCCGTTGCGTTTTGGCAATTTGACATTTATATTGTTTTAAAATTTTAATTTTGTCTAGGGACTATTAGTCTTCTTTTCAGACGCGTCTCATATAGGAAATTATTCCTCTGTTTCATTTTTCTTGGTGGTGTAAAATGTTTATGGTTTCTGCTGCCTAATGACATTTATTTATTTCAATAACTTTTCTAGTAGAAGCCACAACATGATGAGAATGGATTTCATATCTCACGACGGTCATCTGAGTGCACCTATGAGTGTTTCCTTTGATGAATGCTATCCTATATCTCTGATGATTGTAGGCAACTAAGCAAGTATCATTTAAGATTTTCTTTTGAACAATTTTTGGAATTTGGTTTTTTCCTTGTGCGATGACATCTTCTTTGTGTACATGTGAAGATTGTTTCAATTTTGATGAATAGCTACTTTTTTGTATAATTTACTCTTTATATTTTGTAAGTCTATGCATTCTTATGTATTGTAAGATTTTTATTTTAGTAAGGGGACATGATATAGAATGATGTTAATCCTTCTTTTTGTGTGAGGTAAAAGTATCAATCAGCTGACTTTCCATGTGATGCATTATCATAGTATTCAAAGGTTTGTGCTCAGTCAGTTTATGGAATTGTAACTATTTCGGATAACTTAATCTTGAATTTTACTGATCCTTATCTGTTTGAAGCTACCAAATGATGAGAATGGACTTATATCTCATGACGGTCATCTGAGTGCTCATCTATGGGTGTTTACTCTGATGAATTCAATCTCATTTCTCTGATGGTTGTAGGCAACTTACCAGTTATCGTATTCCAAATTCATCATTACTCTTTTGGAAATTTGTATATTTTCTTGTGCCATATTGATTTCTATGCATACTCTTGAAAACTGCTTTAGTTTTGATGGATGGGTGGTTATTTTGGATTAATTTTTCTTATATTCGTGTCTCTTCACCTTCATTTATAGTTGAATTTATCGTTAATGATGGTTAATTCAAACCTGTAGTTCCAGGTGTGGGTTAATCCAAACCTTTTCATTGTCATCGTGCTCTCTTTTTGATGGATTGATGCTGACGTTACAGATCAATTACAGATCAATTTTTCATGTTTCATTTATGTGGACTTGGATAACCTTGTTCATATATTGGCCGGAATATTGTGTTTATCTGAAGTTATTTTTCCAGATGTGTTTTATTCACAATTTCATATTAATTATGCTTGGTTTAAATATAATTAATGGGTAATTGCATTTCTGCATTGTTTTCATTAGCAATTTCCCACCTAACACTTATGAGAATCGGGAAGAAATAAATCTTCCTGTCATTGCTGCAACTTACATGTTCTTCCCTCTTAAGAAACATAAACTGAATTTATCATCAACCAAATAAAAGAAAAAATAAATATTTTCACTAAATTTCTTAACATAACAAGTGGTAAAAACTTATTTAAATTTTGCTCCCTTACTATTTACGTTTCCGTTTCCTCTATTATAATTCCTATAAATCGACAGAAACCTTTTTCCTCTATGTTGTGGCATTTTAAATCTGCTCAGCAACATAATGAAAATGGAAATAGACTGCTGCTCTGTGCAAGCTGTATGTGTACTTTTTAGTGTGGGCGTAAAATAGACCTGACCATTGGGGGCCTAAATTGAGGTCGGCCCGTCCAGACCATCCTTGTTTTCGACAACAATCTGGCCTTGTGTTGGTAATGTTACAAGAAAAAAAAAGAATAATTCAACATTTGTCTTTTGGCATGTAAATGCACGATATATGGTTGTAATTATTCATGTTTAACTTTTTATTTAATGATTGGTTTTGAAGTAGGTCTAACATATTAAACAAATAGTTTTAATTTGTAAGGATTGACATCTATTGAATTGTATAGTCTTTGCCAAGGTCGGCATTTTTCCTTTCAGCACTTAATCCTAGGGGCGTAAACGAGTCGAGCTGAGTCGAGTTTTGACATTATTGAGCTCAGCTCGTTAGTTGAAAAGCAAGCTCGAACTCGAGCTCAAATGGCGAGCTCGAACTCGAGCTTGTCCGTAAACGAGCTCGATCCGGCTCGTGAGCTTTGTCGGTCGTCCATGTCCGAGTGACTTTTCCGCGTCTGCCTCCGTTCGCTTCGTCTGCCTTCGCTCTCGCTGTCCCGCCCGCGGAACTCCTCCGTTCACAAGTCCCTCGACAAGCTCGCGATTCGAGCGTTGTGTTGTTCGAACTCGAGCTCGATAAGATGTCGAGCTTGAAATCTAGTATGAGCTCGACTCACGAGCTCAATAAGATCGACTCGTTGAGCCTGTTAACGAGTCGAGCTCGAGCCGGTTCACAACTCGGCTTGACACGGTTAATCCCCTACTTAATCCCATTGATTGATTGATTGATTGATGTAACAATAGATTTTTGTTTTATCATAACAAAATTATCACCTTTCTCTTAATATGATTTTTTTACTTGACTGCTCTTCGTTGGAATCATTTTCTTTGCATATTTTTGAATTTATGTAATTGTTACTCCTACGTGTTTAAATATTCTTTGTTTGCTTTGTGCATTTTTCCTGAATACTTTGGGCTGAAAAATAGTATGGAGTCCAGTAGTAATTCTTCATCACGGTTCTGTGGTATGCATTTGGATCCAATTTGACTAAGTTCAATTATCTTTGCAAGATTCTGAATCACATTTACTTTTCAGTTTCTTTCTCTTCATATGCATTCTTATTTTTTCATCATTTAGGTTTGCTGCTAGGGTCCCTTTTATAAAAATTACATAATGCCTTAAAAGAACTTTAGTTCCCTTTTATCTGATTTCACTAATCTTTTGTTTCTACAGTTGCACAATAGCTCCATTTTTTTTCACCGTTTGCTCGCTTTGACTACTGTTTTTCCATGTTTATAATGGTGTTTTGCTCGGCTTCTTGATATTATTTCCTATATATTAATAAAATCATTAGTTTTTCCATCAGTTCTCGTATCTAATGCGTCTCTTCCTGTTAACACGACAAATTGTTGACTAATCGAAATCATACAAGTTAATTGAAAGTGCTTTTGAAGAAAGGTACTTGTAAAAACTATGTTCTCAGCTGTCACAATGCGCTTAATGTGAAACTCGAATCATCAAAACTTTGTTGGTGGCTTTGGTTTGCTGTACTGTTTTTTTTTTTATTTTTTTATTTTTTCTCATGGTCTTCTTATATGAATTTTTATTTATGCTTCCATTTATTCATAGATATATGTGAAGAGGCTGGAGTAGCTCCTCTGACAGATAATATTTTAGTGAGTCACATCAGATGGTTTGGTCAAATAATACATTTTTCCTTTCAATGATCTTGTTAGGAAAGTAGATGTTGATCTGGCCTATGTTAAGAAAGATAGAGATATGCATAAAAAATTTTGATTAGGAAGTATTAAAAATGAGCAGACCCTATGTTGTTGAATAAAGGCTTGTTTTTTTCATAACTTCTCTCTTGGGTCCTAGATTGTTGCAAAATAAAGTCTAATGTCCTATCTACCAATCATGACCCCTTTAGCTTCAGTTTTCTTTTTTGGACTGTTGATTATAAAATGCCAAATGTGCAATCAAGTTGTAAGTTTAGCGTGAAAATTTTGGGTATCAAAATTTGAGCAAGTATGTCTCAAATCAGTTGGACTTTCTTTAAGATAAGTGCACTTTTTAAGGAGTGATAAAACCATATCATATTTATGTCATAGCAAACCTAATGATTCTTAAATTATGTGGAAAAATTTTAGATCAAAATATTTTCATCAAAATTTGATCAGAATGCATCTCAAAGTTATTTGATTTACATTAAGATTAATATTATATATAAATGATCAATTAAAATTTAGATTTTTTTCGTATCAAAGTAAATTCAATAATTTATCTTGATAAAAATTTTGTTCAGTTTTGCTGAGGTTTTTTTTTTTTTTTTTCTACTCCTGATTTTGTTTGATGAACAGATGAAGGAAATATATTTTCTTATCTGTATGAACCCCTTTGTTTGTAGGGTTGGAAGACAGGTGGTGAATATTCCATCATTTATGGTGAGGGTTGATTCAGCTAAACACATTGATTTTTCACTCACCAGTCCATTTGGTGGCGGCCGTCCAGGAAGAGTCAAGCGGAAGAACCAGAGAGCTGCGGCAAAGAAAGCTGCTGGTGGTGGTGGTGATGATGGTGATGAAGAAGATGAAGAATAAAACTGAAATGTTCTTTTGAGACTTAATTTACATTTTTCAGATTATATTCTCTTTCCATCTTTAAGTCATTTTAATAGTACAAGTAGTCTTTTTTGCACGATAATGCTTTGAACTTGTGATTCTCAGGATTCAATTTTGATTGAATGATTAAAACTGTGGATGGATTAGTTTTAGATTGGTTATTGTTACAGTGGTTTCTGGGATTATTTTGGCATCATCGGCGATGTCAAATATGCGATCTAATCGGATGGAAATCAAGCATACATGCTTATGTCAACTGCAAGATTTTATTTGAAATAGTGTCAGAATTTTTTTCCAAAAAAAAAAAAAATAGTGTCAGAATAGGATTGATTAGGCCTTCTGCCATCGCTGCATGATCGTTTTGGGAAATGCTGCTGGTTATTTTGAACTGTTTAGTGAGCAAGCGGGCTCAAATTTTATTATAAGTAAACCTGCAAAAAATTAAGTTTTGAAGTAGCCAAACAGAACATTTAAAAAATAGATTGATGAATATAAAATGTAAAATACCACCTCAAATTTCAATCAACAGAAAAAGAAGCATCCAATGATCTTGTACGGAGGCAATAAGCCTGCTAATATTCACTTAAAAAAATATATGTTATTTTAATTTCCTGATTTTATTTGAGCATATATAAAAATTTACAGCAGCTAAAGTTTTTATCTTACCGGAGCCCTCCTGATCTTACGAATATAAAACTATATAATCACTTGAGAGTCAAAATGACCAGCTGCCAAGCACTACTCTATGGTTTCTGCGGTGAACTTCTGCTGGCTGCCTTAATTAAACTGATAATTATCGAAAAATAGAAAAAAAATATGCACAACCCAATAATTGCTGCTTCATTTCTCGACCCAATTTTAACCTGCTAACAGTTCCAACTCGTTGTATAAACCTGAAATCCAGTAGTCATCGACAAGTTGGCACTGTTCAAATTTGCAGAAAAGGTGGGTATCACTGGACATTATTTATAACTGCTATTCTGTTTTCCAAAATTTTCCATATTATTCTAAAGTTTTGATTTTCGTGCAACAGTCGGTTTGTTTCCATGAAGCTTGGCTTTAGTATTTCTTCTTCTAAGAATAGCTGATAATTTATGTTGGTCACAAAACACAATCTCTCACAGTAGCCACTCTTCTAACAGGAAAAAAAAAAAAAAAATTTATCATAACTTTGTGTTTCTCTCTCTTTATTTCTCTAAACGGTACCGCTGAAGCTCTTTCTCTGATTAGTCAAATAGGCATTGTTGGTGCGAAATCGAAATCGCTAAAATCTGCACTTACAGTGATGGCGAAGTTGCCGAATTATTTGTTAGTTAATTTTTTATGTTTGCTGTGTTAGAATAATTAAATATATTAATTATGTGAGACGTCGCAATAATTATTTAAGAATATATATTTAATTATATAAACCATTATGTGGCCCATATATTTGAATTATTGCAATTTAATTATTTATGTTTAAATCCTATGGGTCAAGAAAAGATAATTTGATCATTCGTTTATGGTCCGTTTGATCAAATAACTCATATGAGCGGTTATTATAAAATAACTCCTTTGAG
>NW_021319083.1:20830374-20838027 GCF_001605985.2 Dendrobium catenatum | reverse complement strand
CGTTAAGTTCTGATGCCTAGTGACTTGGAGGAGGGCAATGAAGTTGGCACGCTGGTAGAAAATCAGAATATACTGAGAAGGGAGCCCCCCCCCGCCGCCCCCAGGAGCAGGCAGCTGCAGAGCCGAGGCTGCTTACAAGACTACGACGCGACGCTTTTAGGGCATCAAAGGGACCTGCATAGTCAACAATCATGAGATCACCAGGGAGAAGCCAGTAGGAGGAGGGAGTGGAGGATAACTTGCAAGAAGCGCTCACGTGATGACAGAGATTAATGGGGAAAGAGGAGAATGAAGGGCAAAAGGGCTTTGTTTGCAGATGTGACGATATAAGGAGGTATATAAGGATCGGCGCGGGGCATCATGGTATAGGACCGACTCCTTCAATGTCTTAACTAGTTTGTTGATGAAGAAGGAATGGGCAGGGTGTTCGTCTTTCCAACCTTGATGAAGGCAAGTGGATTCTTTGGGAGGTGAGTATTGTTATGAACCGATCGGCACTGGAACGGTCCAGCGGTCCAGGCGGGACCAGGTTCAGCAGAGGGCAAATCGCGAAAATCCAGGCTCCGCTGGCGGGATTACGGTATAAGCGCGGCGGGAGACGCACGTCTTGCGGAGAGACCGTTTCTGGTTAAGGAAATTTGAGGAAGTTTAGGAGGTGAATTTGATTGCATGGGTACTGTTTAGGTGGAATTGCCTTTTGTAATTGTATGCATTAAAGTAATTGATTTGGCTAGGGTTTGGGCATCTTGAATTTTGGCTGAAATTTGAGATCCTTGTAGATTTAGGTTTTGAGTCTTTGGGCTCTAGGCGGCGTCTAGAGATTTGGGAGAGATGCGGATCCTGCCTCATCCGAATTGAGGAACCCCAAAAGAGGCGCAGTTCAATTGTATCTTTGCTAATTTCCATTGCAAACTACTAGTTAAATACAAGTCTTTTTTCTCCGTGATTTTCTTTTACAATAGCTGCAGTTTTTCCCTGCTTTTTGCCTACTGTTTGCTGTTTTTCTGCTGTGGACAGGTCAGTTTTACATTGGATCTAGCTTGGTTTTAGGTGAGAAGCAGGAAACACTTGGAAATCCAAGTGTTTCCTATCATTTATCTAAATCCCACTGTCTAGCTAAAAAATGCAATTTTCTATTTCGACAATCTTGGATTCCAGGAAAAACAAGTCCTGATTTCATAATCCAACTTCTAGCCAGTGCAAGCAATGCTAAAATTGGAAAAATATCCGGATGGGTGAGCAGTGCAGCCGCCGCTTGTCTTTACTTACAACCAACTATAGCTGCAGTTCAATCAACACCACTCTACAGGAAATCCCACATAAAAGAAAACAAATAAGTCTACAAGGGATCCCATATAGAAGAAAACAAAAGACCGCAAACAGTGGTGAGATTGTATGCCAACTGTCCGTAAAGAGCAGTTAACAGTGGCAAACAAAAACAAAGGACTGGCTTTCTGAACAGAGGATGAAAAATAGTTGAACAAGAGAATTTGATGGAGCTCAATCGAAGTAACTCGAACTCTAAGTTGTAAATTGATCTAACCAATAGCATCAAAATATTAAATAATGCATAAAATTGTTATATACCACATTATCACAGGCATACTGCATCAATATCTTTGATCTAATTTCTATGGTAAAAGTTCCTTCTTTGACCGTTCTTTTTTGAGTTCTCATAGTGAGCAAAGCTACTTGATTTCCTGCAGATAATAAAGTGCATCGAGCGCCGTCTCAGTATGTCAGCGGCACCTGCAACTTTTGTTCAGGTGAACGCATCTTATAGGTTTATTTACACTTGTTTATGATGGCTTGCACATCTATCCATTATTTGTAATAAAACATGTAATTAAATGTGATTTACACTGTTTTTTGAATATTGCAGTTTCATGGATTAAAATATCTGATGCTGTATTAGCTCTCTCTCTCTCTCTCTCAAGTAACTTCTGTCGTTGCAGCAGTGATCTCTGTCTCTCATGTTTGTGCACATGAATGCACTCGTATGCTTAGCCTGCACGTACAGTTTTATTTCTTTATTTATTTTTTTGGGATGCACGTTTTTTTTTATTACTTTTTTATTTGTTATGCTCTTTATTTGAGACGCATCTGATAGCATTTCTAGTTATAGGTTTCTCAAGTTTGATAACCTGTATTTGTTATGCTCCTTCGTTGGGATGCATCTCATAGCATTTCTAGTTATATGTTTCTCAAGTATAACAACCTGTATGCTTTATTTTGATCATCCGATTGCTAAAAAAGTTGAACAAGGGGTTGAAATCAGGTTAGTAACTTTTTCAATCAAGGAGTTGAAATCAGCGAGTGTAGATCTTCCCATAGAGATGGGAAGAGCCAGGTAGGTCATTTTGGTGGAGCAGTTATGGATGTGGAGTGCAAGGGAAATGCTAGGTCCACTAGAAGCATGAGGGGAAATCAGGAGAGAGCTCTTTTGAAGATTGAGATGTAAGCCAGATACACTAGAGAAATGGTTCAAAATGCCCAGGAGGCATTCACAATTGTTAATATCCGCTTTCCCAAATACAAGGACGTCGTCCGCATAAGAGAGGTGGGAAATGTGGAAAGTATCATACTTAAAACCTTCAAAGCTTTTGGACTGAGAAGTGTCATCAATGAGGCAGGAGAGAGCATCCATGATAATACAAAATAAATAGGGCTAAGAGGACAACCTTGATGAAGGCCAGTGCTGGAGCAAAAGTGATTGCGGAGCATTTTAGCTTAAATCGTTCCTTAGACATATGTTATCTAGTTTGTTACAAGCTTATGATAGGATTCTAGAACTTTCTAGTTTTCTCTAGTTTTCTCTAGTTTTTCTACCTTATTATTATATATAGTATGATGTAAGAAGAGTTGGGACATTGAATGAAATTATCTCCTTTTTAAAGCTTTGAAAACTTCTTCTTCTTCTTCCCTGGATTGGGAAAACCCAAATCCTTCTTGCAGGTCGCATCTTCCGACGATCCACTACATCAGTTGGTATCAGAGCCTGGAGCTTGTGAAGATCGATGGACTGCGGAAGAAGGTCGGCTGTCGACGACGATCGAAGCCGGAGAATAAGATTGGCGGTCGACGACGTTCGACGCCAAGGAAGGTGGGCTGTCGACGATGCTCGAAGCCGGATCGCCTTCTATCAAGCTCAATCGAAGGAATCGCTCGATCAGGTAGACAGAAACCTTGATCGGATTCGAGAAAACTTTCGGGCAATAAGGAAGATGAGAATGTCGTCGGCAACCATACCGAGGTATCCCTCTTCTTCTTCGCTCTCCTCGTCCGCTCCTCGCAAACGACATCAGTCCCGCCATTCTCCCACCATCGTTGACGAATACCCTCCGCTCGAGCTCCCTCTCCGTTGGCGTGATCCGCCACCGGATTATCATCCGCTTGAACTTCCGCTCAATGGCGGAACCCCCGGTCCGGCCATTTTGTCCGCAATCCCGCTTCGTTTCCTGACCAGACCAACACCAACACACGTCCTGCATCCCGCACTCCCCATGTTGTCTCCGACCCTTCACCATCACAGCTGAAGTCCGTTAGAGAGATCGATGATTCGTCTCTGTTCTTTGCCTCCGCTCCTTCCCGCAATCCAACCAAGCACCAGACTTCAGAACCCGCGATCATTCCCGCTCTCCATATCGATTTTTCTTTCGACCCCATGGCCCGAGTTGATCCGCAGCTAGAAAATGATGTCAACTCTGCTTCCGCCTCAGCTCTCTCACGCGAACCGATCTCGCTCCAGCAGACACCACATGAGCCCATCAGCCCGCTTTCATCACTCACCCAACCCGTCACGGTTGAGATCCCTACATCGTTCGCCAGTTCATATGGTACCGACAAATGCCCCACCATCCCCTCTTGGCCAGAGCTTACAAAACCTCACGAGGATCTCGCCAACGATAAGAGCATCATCGGTGATGAAGGGTTTCTCTTCGCGGCATCATACGACAAGTCGTCCCTCCTCATAGCACGGCTCCGACAGCAACAGGTCAACAACTGGGAATCGTTGGATGAAGATCCCTCCAGACCATCAACATATCAACTTCCACGTGCACCGCTCGAGCCAATTAATCCTCTTCCAGCATGCGACCAAGTTCCAGACACGTCCGCGCGACCCAAGCTTCGTTTCCATTTCACGCATCTTTCACCCAAACTCCCAATCTCGCGTGCCCCCAACCCTGTGTCGGGCATCCAACCCGATTCCATACTCCACACTCGTAGCCCAGTCATATTTTGCTCCCGCGATCACACTACATCAGATATGCTGATGTTGAATAAGCAAGGATTTAGGTCAAATATGGAAGACATCCACGCAGAGAATGTGGCTCGCTTGAAGCAGGTGTCACCGGAGGAGATTGAGGATGCTCATAAAAGGGTAATTGAAAAAATTAATCATGTTATTGTTGAGATGTTTGTTAGCAGGAATGACAATACCTCAGGTAACGATAATGAAGATCATAACTTTGTTTAAAATTGCGCAATAAGAGGCGCGCCTCTGCGCAATTTGACCAAAAAACGCCTCGAGGCTAACGCAATTCCTCACCTGGCAGAGGCGTACGCCTCACTTGGTCTGAGGAAATTGCGCAATTCTGAGTGAGGCGTACGCCTCACAGAAATGGTCACGTGCAGCACAAATGGCCAGCTTTATCTGTCCAGGCCAGTCAATTGTCGGCCCATCATATCTCCCATAGAGCAGTCGGTCTAAACTTCTATGGTAGAGCCTCTCATAGACCAACATTCTTTGATCAGAACCCTCACGTGCATGGAAACCAAGCAACTTACAAAGTTGGGGATGCTGTAACGATGCTATGGTGTTCACCGCATTGATAAAATCATAAAATCTTTCAAATTCTGCTAGTATCAAGTATTCACAATTAGACATTACAATAAATAAAGTATCTAGGAATTGAAGGTAAATTAAACACCAATGTAAAAGCAGAATCGAGGTCATTGTTATGAAAACATAAAGAAATGCATGCAACATTGACATACAGTAGAAAATGAAAATTTTAAAGAAGAATGCTAATACAAAAATGTTAAGGGCATTATTAAGAAAGCATACATAAATGCAAACAACGTAGATAGATCATGAATACTCCACCGTTGTTTCAACTTTGGGAGTTTTGTTAAACTAATATTTTGTGATTTTGTACTTTGGGA
The DNA here is from genome assembly GCF_001605985.2 of Dendrobium catenatum. Classification (NCBI taxonomy): domain Eukaryota; kingdom Viridiplantae; phylum Streptophyta; class Magnoliopsida; order Asparagales; family Orchidaceae; genus Dendrobium; species Dendrobium catenatum. The sequence goes on along the minus strand of NW_021319083.1, from coordinate 20,832,861 downwards.
CATGATTTTATTGCATCTATTTTCTTACTTTCCACTATTTTCATATATCATTTAGATGTTTTTATTATAAGATAGAATATTACTATTATTTACCTACTAAAACCCTTAATTTCTCATTTACGCAATTCTGTGTCCGTGAGGCTTACGACTCAGACCGCCTCGAGGCTTACGCCTCGCCTCACGGACGAAAACCGCCTCGAGGCTTAATTACGAAATTTTAAAACTTGGATCATAACATGTTTAATGATTACCTGGATGAAAGTGGTAAGAATTTGGGGAAGAATAATATTGGAAATGAACCACCATCCCAGGTTGTCAAGGTTACCGGTGTATCAGCAGGCCATGCAGGTAGGGTGTCTGTTGGACAAGTTAAGAGCAACTCTTGGAAGGTTTGGAGTGGAAAAGTACAGAGAGTGAGGGAGTTAAGGTTTATCTTGAAAGATGATTTACTCAATGTTGATTCTTATCAGGTATCTAATAAGTGCAAGCTTGGAGGCGTTCAACCTGATGATACAAATGTAGCAGAATGTGATTTCCTGCAAACCGATGGGGATCCAGCAGCTTTAGGATATTCAATCATGGAAGTGATAGCTCTGATTCTAAGCATGGTTCCCGCACAAAGAGCTCTTGTTTTAAAGGTTCTTGATTCTATCTTGAATAAGGCTTTGGTCAACTTGTTGAAAGATAAGGGTTGGCTTGATGCTAGACAAGATATTGTTAGCAATCATATTGATTGGTGGCCAATATGGGCTTATGCACTTGGCCCTAGACCTCAGCTTGTTTTGTCCTTACGGATTGCTTTAGAAGATAATCACAATTCTGTTGTTTTGCATTGCGCCAAAGTAATTCAATCAGTATTAAGCTGTGATGTAGTGTTGTCTTCCTTAAGCTATCTTCATGGGTTGATTAAACTTGTCTCAATAATTGATGGGTGCATTCAGAGAGCCAGAAAAGCATGCAACATTCAGCTTCTCAGAGAAAATAGCTCAGACATGGAGGTTAAGGTATTAACAGAAGAGATGATTAAATGGACTCGAGAGGATCTTGTTAAAATATTGGATGTATTTGGGAACTTGGTTTCTTTTGAATGGTCAATGACACAATCTCTCGTGACATGTGGCATTGGTGGACTAGTTCCAGGGGTTGGTGAAGGATGGGGTTCACCTGGTGGAGATTTTTGGTCAATAAACATCTTGCAGGCACAAGAAGATACTCAACTGGTTTTGAAATTATCCAAAACCTTAGCAATTGTTCATAAGAGAGATCCTGCTCTTGTAGAAGTTACGAATCCAGCATTTGGAAAATCCCCCAACCCAATGAATCTTGATTCATATACAAGTTTATGTTGTTCTTCCAGCTTGTTTGATCACATGAGATTGAGAACCTACAAAATATTTGATCCAGGAGGGTGGCTCATATTATCTACATCTATCTCCTTTCCTATAAAGCATCTCGACGGAGTCGAGCTCTTTTGACGCAAGAGGAGAATGATGCGGAGCATTTTAGCTTAAATCGTTCCTTAGACATATGTTATCTAGTTTGTTACAAGCTTATGATAGGATTCTAGAACTTTCTAGTTTTCTCTAATTTTTCTACCTTATTATTATATATAGTATGATGTAAGAAGAGTTGGGACATTGAATGGAATTATCTCCTTTTTAAAGCTTTGAAAGCTTCTTCTTCTTCTTCTTCCCTGGATTGGGAAAACCCAAATCCTTCTTGCAGGTCGCATCTTCCGACGATCCACTACATCAAGAAGGAGATCATCATCTTGACAGAAAGGGATGGAGATATGGCATTGCAGCCAGCATTTTGACGACAACCCTGCCAAGCCAAGCCTTTTGTATGGGATCCGCCAAGTTAGCATCGCCTCAAGGAGAGTATGTATCGCTCATCCCTCTTCATCGGGTTGAGGAGTCAACTTGATGGAGGGAACTGAGAAACAGGGAAGAGGGTGGATCTCTGGGAGGAAGAAGAAGAAAGTGGAGTTCGGTAGTTGACTGGAGGAATTCGGCTATCTCTCGTGGGCAGAGGAAGAGAGTAATGGACACTGAAGAAAAACAAGGGCTTCACAAAGTCTCATTTGTTCCATTCTTAATGAAGAAGCAGATATTTGACGAGTGATTAGGACTGGCATCCGCGTGATTTAGGGGATATAGCCAGAGATACGAGCAGGTTCGACATATACAAGGTAATCCCATTAATTAGGATTCGAGACATCTTTTGACTTTCGATCTTGTTAGATTGAATAATGATATTAAATAATAAAATATTATTATCAAATTTATTAACAAATTAGAATGATGGAAGTGTGATAATTGACCCAAAAAAGGTCTCGATTAAGATGCATTCGTCTCGAAATGTGTACAATTCTCTCGTTTAGTGTGTCAATTTTGTCGATAATCAAAATTAGATAAATCGATAGTGCATTTAGAATATTACCGATGTTCCGGTCACAATGTCGTTGTCCGTTTCACGATCGGACAT
>NW_021319083.1:20821831-20825886 GCF_001605985.2 Dendrobium catenatum | reverse complement strand
CCATTAGTAAGTATTCAGCTGCTGTTATCACAAAAAAATATTAGACTTCTTAATATTAATACATATTTTTCTTTGAAGAGAAATTTAGGCTAAATTTGGGACGGTTTTTTTTACTGCTTTAAGAAGCAGAAAGAAAAGCTGTCCTAAACGAAGCCTTAAAAAAAAAAAAGGAAGTGATTTGAGGTAAGTTGAGGTACCTGGGTGAAGTGGCCTTACTGATGTGCTTCTTAAACTCTTTATTCAATTGTTCATCATTGATGAGCTTCTTAAATCCATCAGACTTAGCTTTCAGTACACATTTTACATTGTTTATTAGAGTCTCTTCTCTTTGTATATCAGAGGAGAGCATCTGTTTCTTCCATTCCATAAACTTGAGCTTTTGTTCAATTTCTGTAGCCTCTCCCAAAAGATTTGGTATTCCATGGGTAGTGGGAAATCTTATGTCAACATCATTTCTGATTAAAACAGGAAATTTCTTTAATGAAAACTTTAATATTAAGAGAATAGAACGTAAATATGCCTCTTTAAAGCAATGGCTCATGCATAGTGAAAGATAGCCATGATTAGCTTGGCAACCATTGACCAGATAAACATGAGCAGTACTGCTTATCATGTCCAAAAACTGAAAATTAAGTTGATAATCGCTTGAAATTTATCAAAATTGAATTAAAATTGCTCTAACTAAAAGATAGGTTGTTCAAAATTGAATCATTTCAATATATTATGAATGTTTTGAGTATAGAACAGAGTGCTCTGTTATCTGATTTAAAGGCAGATGATAAAGGGAAAGGAAGAAGCATAGATAGGGAGTAACTTCCTATTATATTATCGTTTTTCATTACCCTGAGATTAATGTATTACATGATTTATATAGAAAAGGATAAGAAACCGATGGCACATTAGTTATTTAGGGAGTACTCATTTTGTTTGGTGTGGACAGGATGGATAAACTGATTTGTTTTGTAATCCAGTTGTGGACATTCTGCAGAGGGGGTTGTTGCTCCATTATGCTAAGGCTGGCAGGGGTATTTGTGGATGTCATTGTTACATTCCCTCAAGATGATAGTCCAGGATTGGAATGTCAGCTTGTCATGAAGTTTATAGAAGATGGTCATTGGAAGAGCTTTAGACCGGCAGCCGTTGAAGCTAGGGCTCTATTCAACTTTGGCGGAGGATCTTACCACGACGGGCCATTTCTTGACATTCTAGGAAATGACTGTGTTGCCAAGGTAAGAGGCCATATCCATAGGTGGACTATCAGACTATCAGTAGTTGGAGTCGATCACCCAATGAGTCGGTGCGTGCATGCATAGTAAGTTTGGCATGCTGAATATGTAAGCTTAAGGGTAATTATACTTTTAATGTGTCAAAGGCAGCATTTCAGGAGATGCAAGTGACCGATGAGTGGAAGATGCATGTTTTGGCATACTTAATTTACCGCAAAATTATATTCGCTCTTGTGATAATGAGGTATTATAGCAATCACAAGGGATTTCTATATAGAATTTGATTGTCAAGAGTTATTTTAGGTCTGGATTGAGCCTCTATTTGGAAGAAAGTGGATTAGAGGTGGCTTTGCAAATGGTTATAGCAACCTTATGGAGAATATCATAGCTTGTTTTTCTAGTTTGACGAGAAAATCATGAATTATAAATGCTTGAATACCAACAAAGTATGATACAAGCCGAGGAGTTTACGGAAGGCAGCTTGTAGATTCTGGAGTAGCTTGGAGAGTAAATGTGTGCTGCAGGACACTGAGTATAAATTTGAATGGTGTTGGCATGATAACTGAACAATGGGGCATCGATTTTGCTGAATTGAAAATCGAAGTTGAGCAAATGGCCAAAAAATGTGGTGAACTATCATCGATAGGCTTATTTAAGGCCGTAAATGGGCTTTTCCAGTAAGCACACATGTGTGCGGTATTGTTAATCACAATATCCAAGAGGTCGATGCATATTTACCATTTCATTTAGTGTACCATGAAGAAATGCATTGGAGATGCCCAATTAGAGAATATCCCAGCTACCGTAATTGGGGATTCTATAAGCAAGGTTTGAATGGTTGGTAGTTTAACAACAAAGCTGAAAGTTTCAGTATAGTCAATGTCATGCTATTGTTTGAACCCTTGAGCGATGATACAAGCTTTATAGCTTATGGTGCCATCCAAATTTTGTTTGATTCTATATGTCCATCTGGATTTTGGAGTCTAGTAGGCTTGATTGGATGGAGGAGGCACAAGTTTCTAGGTCCTTGACTTAGTAGTGCATAAAACTTGGCGGACATAACATGGCGCCAACATTCATGTTTGGTAACCTCGGAGTAGCCGTTGGGTTCAACGGGTGGATGTTTGTGAAGTTGGTTTGAGATTTGTTTTTGTATTAGTGATCCTATTTTAAATTTTGTGATCATTTGGAGAGAACCTTCCGATATAGGAGTTGGCTGAGGTTGGGGATTTCGAAAGGATGAGGCTAGGGAGCTAAGTTGATCCGATAGAGTTATTTAAGGGTTGGTAGAGATCGGATTTATGGTCGGGGTTGCAGGTCAGCTTAGCGTGTGCGAGGGATGAGGTTGGAATTAGGATGAGTGAGGCATGAGTTTGGGAAGGATGCTGAATTTGAAGCATCAATCGCCTTTGTTGGTTTCTAAGCAGCCCAGCAAAATGCAAATATGGTATAAGAGCACAATATCAACTGATGGGCTTTGAGAGACTCTTTGCAGAACCTCCAAAGTATTCCTCAAGTTGTTCCACCTGATTTGTGTCACAAACGAATGAGATGTGTTCAATGATCCTCTAATTTGTAATAAATTGACAACTCTTGAAATTCCCCGTTATAGAGTTGTTGAATTTGAACCTAGGGGTATTAATTCAGGTTGGTAGGTTAGATGAGTCTAATCCGAAGTTGACCCAACCCGAATATATTTAATTCAAACCCGACCTATTTATCAAATGGGTCAAAATGGTTGGCCAAACTAGCCTAACCTAAAAATAATCCATTTAACCTATTTATCACATAGATCTTAATTTTTTTGAGATCAACACAATCCATTTAACCAAAATACAACTCGTTAAAACCAAAAATAACCCATTTAAACTGAACCCAACCCACTTAACTCGAACCTGAATAATTATTGAGTCCATTTTAAGTAATTTTGGGATTACGTTAAGCAGAACTCAACCAAAAAATAAATTGGGCTAAGATTCAAACCTAACTCGACGTGAATAATAATTATGTCAACTTGAAATCAGATTTTTTTAGTTGGGTTCGAATCAAATTGTCAGCTTAAGTCATTTATTGACACCCCTACTTGAATCATAAGGGAAAGTCTTCTTCTAAGACGGGGCATTTCAACTCATCACAAAGGAGGACATGAGGTACACTGCTAGTCATGGGTAAAGGCAAGCATGTCACTCCTTGAGATTTGGAAATCATCTAGTTTACAAAAGGCTTATGAGTCGATCTGGTAGTGCCGAGAAGATCATTATTGAGTGATGAAGGAAGATCCTAAGCTTGATGAATGAGATGATGCTTCACGAGTGTTGTTCAAATAATTATTTACAATGTGCAGCATTAGGAAGAAATCAAGATCTGGTGAGATTGTGATGATATAGTCCCAATTGGGACAACACAAAGGAGATGAAGGATTTCATCTTATGAATCCTCCAAAAGCTAAACATAATCTTAGAGGTTTGAGCAGAAGTGCTTTTGACAATCACATTCTTCCCGCTATTAAGAAGAGGAGCTAAGTGATGGCAGAATTTGTGCTTGTTATGGGTTGAATTATGCTTAAATTTTCTTTGATATAAATTCCCACTAAAAATACAAATGCACATGTCAATCAAGAAATAAAAGTGATATGAGAGAGTGTCAATCCCACGAAGTGGTTCTATGCAGTTGTTTTGGTATTGTCTACTCTAGCTACATGATTTATCCTACGAAACAAAAATCAAATTTGGATGATGTATAGAACGAGAATTGCAAAAGAAAAGTAAAGATACCAATAGATAGAGTATTTTTTACTACAACAACAACAACAACATCAAGCCTTTATCC
>NW_021319083.1:20817949-20821731 GCF_001605985.2 Dendrobium catenatum | reverse complement strand
ATTTCCCCTGCTCGAATTAGCGCCCCTCCTCTTGTGCAAAAGTTAGGGGATCTCTTCCGCCCCTCTGGCTTTCTGACGGTTGAGGCCTTCCGCTAATTTTGAGTGGGAAATTTCCCCTGCTCGAATTATCATCCCTCCTCTTGTGTAGAAGTTAGGGGATCTCTTCCGCCCCTCTGGCTTTCTGACGGTTGAGGCCTTTCGCTAATTTCGAGTGGGAAATTTCTCCTGCTCGACTTAGTGCGCCCTCCTCTCGTGCAGTAGTTAGGGGGTTTCTTTTACCCCTCTGGCTTTTTGACGGTTGAGGCATTCCGCTAATTTCGAGTGGGAAATTTTTCCTACTTAAATTAGCGCCCCTCCTCTTGTGCAGAAGTTAGGGGATCTCTTCCGCCCCTCTGGCTTTCTGATGATTGAGGCTTTCCGCTAATTTTTGAGAGGAAAATTTCCCCTGCTCGACTTAGCGCGCCCTCCTCTTATACAGAAGTTAGGGGATTTCTTTCTCTCTTCTTCTTGCATTGGAGGCATTCTACTATCGCAGATAGGCGGCATTCCTCTATCAAGCTTCAGTGCCCTTCTTTTGTGTAGAAGAAGTCACGATGAGAGTATCTTCTTATAGACAACCTTCAACGGAAGAAGATTAATTGCTGATTGTATGCGGGGGTGATTTCAGAAGATCTGGCGGTGATAGCATCTTGGAGGAGAACCATAAGTGATGAGCAGAGTGAGAGAATTTCAATGCCATTTGAACATAAGTTTTTCGGCGTTGGACGATCGAGTTGAAGCCCATTAGCAATCAACGATCGAGTGGAGAGCTGAAGGGGAGAGTTCGAAGGTGCGTTGCAAGTAGCAGTCGAGCGAGAACCCGATGATGGCTTATATGAAGTAAAGGACCGACAATGAACATCAAGCAAAGAGCCAATGATGACGATGGTCTAGTTGCATTTTGCAAAGATAATAAGTATCCATACGAAAGTTTGCCGACATCAGATATCCCTTATTCAAGGGAGTGGAGCAGTGTGTTATGCCGATATTCTGGCGACAGATGTATAGTGCTAACTGAGTTGAGGCTTGATGAAGATCAAATTGTAATCTGCCTTGTTACTTGATGTACAATCTTATAATATAACTCCAATGATATTATATATGAAGTTGAGATTATTGTATGAGCTCGATGCTTATTTTTCATTTGAAATGAACTCGTTATCCAAAGAAAATTAAGTTGTTTCATGCCTCCTTGAAGTATGCTTTGAATGTGCCTTTTATGCTCTTTGAGGTGTTTAGTCTTCCAGAATTTTATATTCATTTGTAGAAGAGGTTGGGAGAATCCACCAAGGATGTAAGACCTATTCGAGGTTGTATGTCAGAGCCGTGCTCAATGACGTTAACCTGTGTGGAAGAGGTCGGGAGAATTTACCAAGGATGTAAGACCTATCCGAGGTCGTATGTCAGAGCCCTGCTCGATGACGTTAACCTGTGTGGAAGAGGTCGGGAGAATCCACCAAGGATGTAAGACCTATCCTAGGTCATATGTCAGAGCCCTGCTTGATGACGTTAACATGTGTGGATGAGGTCGAGAAAATCCACCAAGGATGCAAGACCTATCCGAGGTCGTATGTCAGAGCCATGCTCGATGACGTTAACCTGTGTGGAAGAGGTCGGGAGAATTCACCAAGGATGTAAGTCCTATCTGAGGTAGTATGTCAGAGCCCTGCTCGATGACGTTAACATGTATGGAAGAGGTCGGGAGAATCCACCAAGGATGTAAGACCTATCCGAGGTCGTATGTCAGAGCCCTGCTCGATGACGTTAACATGTTTGGAAGAGGTCGAGAGAATCCACCAAGGATGTGAGACCTATCCGAGGTTGTATGTCGGAGCTTTTTCTCGACGACGTTAATATGCATGGAAGAGGTCGAGAGAATCCACCAAGGATGTGAGATATATCCGAGGTTGTATGTCGGAGCTTTTTCTCGATGACGTTAACCTGTATGGAAGAGGTCAAGAGAATCAACTAGGATGTGCGACCTATCCGAGGTTGTATGTCAGATCTTTTTCTCGACGATGTTAACCTGTATGGAAGATGTCGAGAGAATCCACCAAGGATGTGTGACCTATCCGAGGTTGTATGTCGGAGCTTTTTCTCGATGATGTTAACCTGTATGGAAGAGGTCGAGAGAATCCCGAGAGAATCCCCCAAGAATGTGAGACATATCCGAGGTTGTATGTCAGAGCTTTTTCTCGACGACATTAACTTGTATGGAAGAGTTCGAGAGAATCCACCAAGGATGTGAGACCTATCCGAGGTTGTAAGTCGGAGTTTTTTCTCGACGACGTTAACCTGTATGGAAGAGGTCGAGAGAATCCACCAAGGATGTGAGACCTATCCGAGATTGTATGTTAGAGCTTTTTCTCGATGACGTTAACCTGTATGGAAGAGGTCGATAGAATCCCCCTGGGATTGATTTTGCTTTGATTGGGAGGGGGTGAACGCCGTGTGTATCTCGAATCAAAGATAAATAATGGTATATCTTTAGACCATTACTGTCTTTTTGAGGTCGAGATTAAGACCTTTCCTAAGGAGTAGAAATCCAATAAGGGACTATATGTGGCCTGAAATTTATCGGAAACTTCCTTGCATTTTTAGGGAGTTTACTTATATATTGTCTTAGTTTTGAAATTCTTAAAGGGATTGTAGTCAAGGTTGCCCCCTAGACTGAATTTGATTTCCATGAAATTAATGCATCAATAACAATAGAATAATCTTTTGAGGTTGGAGCCAAAATTGCCACCAGTCAAGAACCACTTTCCCACAGACGGCGCCAAAATGTTGCGTTCAGGAGTATTCGCAGCGGTAGAGAAATATAATATTTAACGTCTTAGTGTTGTACAAAAATCTGGCATGCCATCAGATAAAGAGAGAGGGTCTAGCATTTATTGGACACCAATATTTTTATGTGGAAAACCCCTGAAAAGGGGGAAAAACCACGAGGCCTAGCCCAGTTTGAATGAATCCACTAGTATTGTAGTTGATTACAAATGAGGTCCTTCGTTGGGGGAAGGCCTTAGCTTGATGTATATCTTATGGAGTACATTACATGATGTTATACAAAGAGTCATTTTTGACGTGTTCGTTTGGTCGGAAGGACCGTAGTCAACGGGCGATGAAGGTCGGAAGGCTTGTAGTCGGTGGGCGACGTAAGTCAGGAGGAACGTAGTCGGCTGGCGACGGAGGTCAGAAGGACTGTAGTCAAAGGGTGACGTAAGTCAGGAGGACCGTAGTCGACGGGCAACGGATATTGGAAAGACTGTAATCGGCGGGCGACATAAGTCAGGAGGACCGTAGTCAGCTGGTGACGGAGGTCAGAAAAACTGTTGTCTGATGACGAAGATCAGAAGGACGACGTCAGGTAGAAGTCCGACAAAGGAAAGAAATCCATCTTCGTATAGACGTCCAGCGAAGTTCGATAACCGGTAGAAGTCCAGCGTCGGGTAGAAACTTGGTGAAGAGTGAAGGTCTGACGTCTGTTGGTGGCAGAGGAGAACTCCGGCTTCACTTGGGCGGAGTTTCAGCGTTAGGAGGCAACTTTGTTGTTAATTGGGAAGAATTTCAGCATAACATGGAAGTTGGACAGAATTCCGGCGTTCTCCCGAATATCACGTAGAATCCTGGCGTGTTCTGTCGGCAGGATGAACTCTGGCGGTGGTTGATGAGGAGTGATTCTCCTCCTTCTCTTCTCTTTCTTGCTTGGGTCCCCTTTGTGTAGAATGAGGGCTCTATTTATAGTT
>NW_021319083.1:20808984-20812807 GCF_001605985.2 Dendrobium catenatum | reverse complement strand
ACACACTTCTTTAAAGACAAGTGTATCCTAAAGCAACGTTAACAATGCCCTTTAATGTTCCCACAATCCAAATAAGGCACTTGATATATTTGGGATCTCTACCTACAACACACTCTAAACAAAACCCAAAAAACAACTAAGGGAAACAAACTCCTAACACCAAACTTAAAAAAATAAGATTCCTCTTTTGTTTTACATTCATCCAAAATTCTAAGTTTTAGAAGCTAACACTAAAGGAAGAAAATCTAAATGAGAAAGGACTATCTTGCTCCAGAAAGACACTAAAGACCTTAACACAAAGCTCCCTAATGTCTCAAATCCCAAGACTAATCTTTTTTTTTAAGTAAACATTTAATAGAATCTAACTCAAATTTGAAAGCACCCATTGCTCCCAAAAGACACTAAACGATTCTACCACACAAGTCTAATTAATCCCATCATGACTTATAAGAACTAAACTAAATGCCACACAAAAATCTTACAGGAAGAATATCTACTAAAATCCCTTCTTTCTGTTAGCCCTAAAATCCTACAAAAAAAAAGACCCACAATCAAGTGCCCTTTTTTTTATGTGGAGTGGGGTTATTTATGAAAATTCCTCAATGAATAGACATTATGTAGCCTTTCATCAAGAAACTTTCACAAAACACACTACAAAATTTTCTATCATAAAACAATTCGTAAAACTCGTCACAAAACTTATCGATACCAAAAACTACTCGTACAACCTTCACAAAGCTTCCAATCATAAATCCATTCATAAAATCTTTCAATACTAAACATTTCCTAAAACTTCCCAAATCATAAAGACATTCACAAAACTCATTACAAATAAAAAAAAAACAACAACTCATAAGGCCCTCTAACAATAAGAGATACAAGAAGCGTGACTCCCTATCACAAAACAAATCATAATATCTTTCAAAATTTTAAAACAAATCATAACCATTTTATGAGATAAATCAAAACTCTTTTCATTAAAACAGCCACACATGCTATAATACAAATATACATAAAGACTCTAATAAACTTCCATAACAACATTATCAAGTCAAGTATAAGTGGAATGATATAAATACAATCATACATAAAATCTTCTGATAAAATATCTAGTCATGTATGTAATAATCTTCCATTCATGAAACAAATATAATCGATTCCATCTTTGTTTAAAGATAAAGCTTAATGAAGGATTCAATAGTGCCATCACAACTTAGAATGTCCAATGAAAAGAGTTCTAACATCTCTATTTCAATTCTATAAAAGAGAATAAAAGAACTTGTTACTCATTCACTTCTTTGGCCCACGTTAAATAAACTTCATGCTAACAAATCAACACAAATATGCGACTTTTCCAACAAACTTGTATAACTAGTACAAATAGGTCTTTCACATTAAGAAGTCGCTCCCAACATACTATTCAACTTATTGCACAAAACATTCAACATCTCAAACATCTATGCCAAATATATTTAGAAAAGAGAAGGGAATTATCATGTCATCATTTTTTAACTCGAAAGAAGGGAGCATGCTTCCAACTCGTTATTAGCATAACTAAGAAATTTGTAGTCGTCGCTCAACAAATATTCACTTTCATGTCATATGTCATAAAAAATAAGATTTAAGAAAACTTGCAAGTAGGTATTTCATGGAACAAATAAGCCTACAACAATTCGTGCCTTAGGGCACTCTTCCAATGTGGTAAGGTTCATATTTTCACAATGATGCATCTTGCCAAAGATCAATGCTAATGCTATGCTCATATTGGTAATGAAAAAGATATTCAAAGATAATACGAACAGTAGGTTTTTTTTTTACAACTAGCTAATACTTTCTCCCAAACTCCACTTAATAGGATGCTTCCACCAAATAAATAAACATAAAATCTTTCCAACTAATCATGATTCAAAGAGACCAAATATGCCCTTGATACATTACCTGCAATGATATGTTCAATATGCCAAGAAGTATCTCCATATTACATAATCAATGCATTCTGACCATTTGCCAACATTAGATCAAGAGCAAGATTAGACATAATTGTAAGTTTTCAAAGCCAAAACGAATGATCCCTCCAATAGTCAAGAAAATATGATGTTAGGAAGATTTCTTTAAAATGATCGCAATCCCATAATTTCATATCAACAAAACCCTTAAAGTGATAAGGGACATGCTACCGTTTGAAGCCGAAGAAAACAAGCCTAGAGATTTTAAGCAAATGGGATTTATAGGATTTCTCATATCTAATCTTAGGTTTAAGCAAATTTAACTTAAACCATTTTCAAATGAACTCCATAAATTTTGTTGTTGCTTGCAAACGTGAGGTGCACAATGATAAGTTCCCAAACCCCAATATATAACATGTGATGTTCCCATAAATATAGGACATGTTGACTTAATGAGCATAAAACCAAAATATTAATTATATGCATTGACTCAAACATAGTCCATAAAATACATAAGCCATTCGTTCTTCTAAGCGGCAAACAACAATACCATCTCATGATTAGATCCAATAAAGGTCTCCGACATAATGTTAACAAGTGTGATTCATGATTCCCAGCAAGATTAAACTCTAATAGTAAACACGGCGAAGCTACGATTGCTTAATACTTCTTCCTAGCCCAAAACTTGAATCATTTTAAATATGCATTTATACAAACGCCTCGCATGCATTTGATGAACAAAACTATAATTTCTCAAGTTCTATAAATGAGGCTTTGAACACCTATCATATACTATAGCCATTTGAAAAGTGTGATTTTCTACAAATTTTATGCATAAGCAATGACTTAAATCACATAAATCTTATCAAAGAACACATTCATGTTTCACACAATTGCCTAGCATGATCTCTCAAATGGAATTCGTAAAACAGGGAAAGTTTCATTCCCAAAACCACAAAGAATCACCCATAACAAAGAAGTATAACTTCTACCTAACTTTATTTGAAAGATTAATCATCTAACCATCGTCATCCTCATAGAAGAAGAAAGGGAAGAGGATGAGCTCACCTAGCGGAGAGGAAGAAGGAGATGAAGGAAAGGAAAATGAAAGAATGCTCACCTTGCAAACTACAAGAAGCTCACGGTTAAGGGCGACGAGAGCAGATCCGTCCAGAAGGGGGCTCGGGACTTGCCTGGGCGGCGTCGGATCCCGCTCAGGTGTGCGAAGCCGGGAGCGTTCGGGTCCGACAAGCTTCGGCCACGCGAAATCAGAAGCGTAGAGGCGTCGGGCTGCTGGGAGGCTTCGGGTCACTAGGTGGGAAACGAGAGCAAGAGGGAGGGAGTTGGTCGTGAAAGAGGGAGCGGGGATCGGGTCTCTCGGTCTGGTCCGAAACAGAGAGAGGGCGTCCGTTCGGAGAGGGAGATCGGGCTCTATCCAGGCGTCGTCGGGTTGGGGTTTTGCGAACAGGGAGGGGCCGGCGTCGAGCTCCTTCCTGGCTCGTGAGATCGAAAGAGGGAGCGGGGGTCAGGATCCGAGTGCTGCGATGATCTCAAGAGTTGGAGATGGAGTTCGCCCCTTCCTTCTTAGACGAACCGAGAGAGTATCCCCGGGGGGGGGGGGGGGGGGAGAAAGACTTTGGCTCAAGTAAAAAAAACCAGAGAGAGGGAGAGAGGCTCGGCCTCATTCTAGGGCTTCTTCGGGCTAGAAAAAAAAATGAGAGCTCTCTCCCGAGGGGCGACGGGTCTCTGCGAAAAAAAAGAGCCCGCTAGAGAATCAAGTCTCACGCGACTGAATACTGCGGCAACGGTCGGGAAATCCGAGCCGTCCATGCAATTATCGGATTTAGGAATTGATTCAAATTAAGCCAAAAGCAATT
>NW_021319083.1:20794619-20808884 GCF_001605985.2 Dendrobium catenatum | reverse complement strand
ATTTGAACATGAGCTTGGACAATATAACAAATGACTCTACTAGGGCTTGGACTCAAGCCAGAACTTGATGTTGAACTTAAAGGAAATTTGGATAAAATCAAATCCTATGACATGATGTGATGTTCTTAGAAGATAACACAACTTATTTGCAAAAATGAATCGATAAGAGCTCTACCCATACACTATGGTCTCTTTTAGTGACAACAAAAGACCTACTGCGCATACAACAATTCATTTACAAGAAGCTATAGCAATCTTAGGAATATTTGTGGATGATAGTGGAAGACAATGAACCTACAACATTCGAACCATTGCAAGCAAACACACCAAGCTATAGAGGAGCTTTATTGCATATAAAGAGTTACCCATGGATGATAGTAGAAGTGCGTGGTAATATACTCATGAATGAAGTATTGAAGGGCACACAAACAGATGTAACATACCACCTTCAAGCAGAACACAACACATCAATGAAATAAATAAGTCTATAAGGTTCATCATGGGAATCTTCCATAAATGCAATATCCAAACTACAAGTGGAAGGGATGACTCGTGATGGTTATTAGGAATATGCCACGAATACATTGAATTCTCTCAAACTCGCCCACAATCGATCATGCAAGCAAATACAGTTCTCTCCCCACAAGTAGAAGGCTTCAATGATGCTGTCAAAGACCTATATATCATCTACACTAAATGCTACATACAAAAATATGTAGAGGAACATTAGCAAATGCAAAAGACTACGATCGGGTTCTAGAAGTCTTATATGTAAAGAGAGCTGACCACAAATAAAGGGACCATGTATATAACAAATGCAACTCTCCGTACAAACAAAAGCAGGAGACTTGTTAGTGCACTACGATCCACCTGCAGAAAGCAACGAGTAGTGCATGACAATTCACCTGTACGAAGCAGCGATTAACTCTATTCAGAAGCTGCTACGCCATACCACCGGATCTGCAACATCAATGCAAGCAGACAGAAGACATTTCTAAATATTTTCAAAATACCCCTGCACATGCACCGTAGTTTGTATACACATAGGTACACTAAAAGGGGTAAAAGCAATCAAGAACCCGCATGGGCCTCGGCGAGCATGCTATTAGTACACACGTGACGTCTAGGGATGCTGTGCGGGTTATTAAATTTGAACCCGATCTTGTTAGGCACGTAAAAGGAGTAGACAGGATATAATTATAAAATGCTCCCAAACACCCATATGGGCCCCGACGAGCGTGTTATTGGTACACACGTGACGTCTAGGGATGCTGCGCGGGTTGACAAGTGAATTCAAGTTCAAAACCGATCCTTATATACGGTTCAATAGAAGTCGACAGGGTTCGAACCAACAAACAAATATACGGTTGTGGAAGCCGTTATATTTGTCTTAATACATTCATATTAGGCCTTCAAGGCCTATAACAATGAGAATTCACTATCAAGGGTATAAAGCCTATGAAATCCGATCCTCTATCGATGATTTGATAGAGTTGACAAGATTTAATCAACAAAAGAGAAATGACCCCTAACACCCCGATGATGGTCGTGTTGAATGTTTATCTCAACCGGAGGGGTTCACAAACATTTTCAAATTTCTCCTTAATATCCAAATGCCTATCAAAATCCAAAATACCTACAAAATATCCAAAATCCAAAAATCCACAAATCCTAAAATTCAAAAAATATTTAAATTTGAAATTCAACCCATCAATCACTTAAAGTAAAATACATCCGCCCTCCGCAACTGTTTGCCGAGGTGGACAAATTAAAATTTACCTAAGCTCACAAAAGAGCCAAATGCCTAGTAAAAAATATTACTAGGATCTATTCTCAAACAGTCTCCTACCGATAAGGACGTGGTATGTGTCCTCTGACCGGCGGTCTGTCGCCAAATGGCACCGCAGGATAAACGGTTATGACCCGAGCCCTCTGAACCGAGTGGTTTTACCGCCAAATGGCACCACGAATTACCAGTTATGGCCAGCACCATTACGCTCCTTAGTGGCATCAAATCCTTGAGATATGAATCAATATGATATGATCGATAGGGCATAAAGCCCTCTGTAAGCTAAGGTGGATTTAAATTTGTCTCGTTAGACACACATTCACCCCAGGTCTACAAGGTACCCTTGGACGAAACAACCCATGGCTGCCGACAAGGATCCTTCTGTCAGGTTGGATCAACTACCTCCTCTGACTAAGTAGACCAGGGACCACAATGCCCTAGGATGACGGAACCATGGGATCTTGATCGGGTCTATCATACATTCCCCCACCACCCGCTTTAAGTGCAAGATGGTGCAATTTTTTCTTTAAATATCAAATTTTTTAATCTCCAAATTTTCCAAACCCTTCCAAATACCCAAATTCAAACACAATTTTCAAATCCAAATCTATACTGCTACTATATGCCAGATACCAAGTATTCTCTACGTATCTGATCGACGACTAGTCTTAATTGAAAGTTCTCTCTCATGATTGGGAGGGGTAATTAAATATAGGGGCTTGTGCCTATAGGAAACAAGAACTCAGATCATAAAGTCCTCACAAAATGAGGGCGAAATCTCTGGGTAGTGTCTTATCTACAAACCCTTCTGCCTTCCAAAATTTACCTCAGAACTTATTCCGTTAAAACTCCCTCGCCGAATAAAAAAGAAAACTGGCGGGGAGGCCGGGGTGAATTTTTGGAGCTCACAGATTTCTGGCGACTCCGCTGAGGAATGATTTCTCTTTCCATCTCTGACTAGTCATTCATAAGCTATAATAATAGTCATATCAACTCGTACTCAGGACTTTAAATCTTTCAAAATAATTATTCAACAAATTTATTTGGCATTCAGCAGGGTTTTAAATTTATTTTTATTGTTTGCTTATGCTAATTATTTTTGCCTATTTTTATTTTTGTGTTATGTGCAAGTCTCTACATTTTGAAAGTACAGGGTGATGTATCAGATTCTGATTACTAACCCTTTCCTTTCATTTATGCAGATGGATCTACAGAACACGCCAATGACCATCCAACTGGGACGAGGAGCCAGGATCCAGCTGGCTAATGCTATTATTGAGATCAGAAATACTGGAGCTACCATCCAGTTTGGTAGCGTTGACTTTCCGACGATTGCTGCAAGGAATACTGCCATTCCTGCAAATGGTATGAATGTTTAGAAGTCTATCAGAAGACTCAATACTAATGAAGCTCCTATCCATCGTGTGCATCTGCCAGCATAATGACCTATTGCTAAAAATCCTCGTGGGATGGTTTCTGTATTTGAAAGACTTTCTCAAACTAATGCCCCATCAACCAAGAGGATTGTAGCTGATGGAAGAATCTCAGTGGTGACTACCAACACCACTACTCAGCCAACCGGGTTGTTTGCACCCGGGAAATATGATGTCGAGGCTCCCTCATATGGAGGAAGGCTCACTAGGAGAGTAAAGGAGAAAGATGAATGCTGAACTCTGAGCTCAACAACAACAACTCCCTGTTCACCCTTCAAATCTGTCATCCCAGGTGCCTGAAGCCAATGTTCCTACCCGGAACAAGTTTTCTGATTTAAAATGGGTGAAGAGGAATAGCTCCACTAGTGAGCTGAAGAAATTCTTCTGGGAGCAACGACGTGAGTTCCTAGCCCCTCCAAAGAAGAAAGAGCCTGAAACTCTGTCCGCTCGAGTATACAGAATATTGAAGACAGTGAAGGATAAAGGTCTAAAGAAGAAGTTTCAACGGCCTTTAGTGATTGAGACTAGAAGAATCCCGCCAAGGGAGCGTCTGTCCTTTACTGTAAAAAGAATAGAAAGAAGGAAAAACCCACGTGGTGAACATTGGAGTTTGACACCTGAACCATATATTCAGGGATCCGCTGCTAAAAGGTCCTGGTGAAAAGGAAAACAAGTTTGGAAGCCAAAGCCTCGAAGAAATAATGAAGACAAAAGAAAAAGAAGAACTGATCTGGGCATGAAATTCGTTGATGCTTCCTGGAGATCTGCCCATATCTACAAAGAACGTCAGAAGTGGGCCCCTAAAAGGACCCATAATGACACTCCTCCAGATGATAGACACCTTGGAGAATCCTCCAGGGGATCCCGTCGCCCTCCATCCCCTCCAAAGGAAGAGACTAACTTCGATCGCAGCCTACTGATCGAAGAAGTCTCTGTGCCTAATCAAGAACCGAAAATCTAATGGCGTCGCCGCTCAGAGATCCGAGTACTAGAAGAAAATATAGATTATCAAAATATAGAAGAAGAAGAAGAATACCTTGAAGGGGAAGAAAATATTGAAGAAAATATTGATGAATTTATGGAGGAAAATCTAGAAGAAGAAATACAAGAAATAAATAACACCTTGGACATGTAGGTGGTTTATATGGTGAGACACACCAATGCCAATGAGGAAGCCTACTATGATGACGGTGAAGATGATAACGATCAACAACCGCCGGTTAGGCGAGTTTATCGATGTCATCGTGAAGCTGGGTCCACCACTGGCAGAGGTGGTCATTTCCAAGCAGAAGAAGATAGAGAAGAAGCCGAGGAGAATCCCTTTGCTGACAAGAATGTCACACTCGCCGACATGAGAAGGTAGATGAGGCGACAAATGAGAGCCAAAGATAGAGAAATCTCTTAGTTGAATGAGAAGATGACTGAGATGATGGCTCAGATGGGGGCTATGATGCAGATGATGCAAAAAAAATACTGCTATTGGTATTATGCCTAATTCTCCTGCTGATCCTCCAAACTTCTAAATGCCTCAGGTATCAGGAGTACGAGGTATTCCTGAAGATGGTCACGAGGCTCGTTATGTCATCCGTCAACCCACTCTGCATAATATTGCAAGTACTTCCGAGCCTGTGACTGCTGCATAGTTGGAAGGAATTATTACTGAAAAGATCAAGGTCATTATAGCTGTTGATCAGGCAGAGAAACTGGTGGGAAAAGGCCGCCCATACCCGACAGAGTATGATCAGGTGTTATATCTAAAAGGATATTTAGTACCAAAATTTAATACTTTTGATGGTAACAAGAATCCCAGACAGCACCTAGCATAATTTATAGCCACCTATGGGAATACAGGAGGAAATGACACCTTAGTCTTCCGACAATTCGTTAGTAGTTTAATAGCAACTGCTTTCGAATGGTACGCTGGACTGTTGAATGATTATGTGAAGACCTTCGCATAATTGGAAAATATATTCGTGAAGAGATTCACCAGTGCAATAGAGAAGATAACGATCACTGACCTCGCTCTGAAGAAAAGAAAAAGAGAAGAATCAGTGACAAAATACATCACTCACTGGCGAAATCTAAGTATGAAATGTGAGCAGCAGTTAGAAGAAGTGCATGCCGTACAGTTATTAATGGGCAACATTGATGACAAGATGCAACCCTTCCTGTACATGGCTACAATTAACACATTTCAAGACATGCTAGACAGAGTAGCCAAGTTTGAGAAACTAAACTTTTCCAGATCATAAAGTCACTCTGATAAGCCCAAAAAGGCTAAGGCCCTAGGTGCTAGAAGGGGTGAGGTCGACTCTATATTATTCTCATGTGATTTACAATGTGGACAAGGGCAAGCAGCTGATGCAGTATCAAGAAAAGCCTAAACAAGTCTACAACCCTAATCCCCAATAAAAATTGATACTCGTGGGTAATGACAAGCTACGAACTTATAAGTTGGTGGAGAACACCAGAAACAGGAAATAGGAACTGGTGATAAAATGTTCAAATCCCTCAAAGATAAAATGAATAAAGAATATTCATTCAAGAGGGAGAGTGTCGCCAAACTATTTCGATAGGTGTTGAAAACGGGTCTAGAACTGCCTGAATGCAAGAGTCCAGAAGAGTCGAATTACACTAGTGACCCAAATTATTGCCCATACCATCGGGTAGTCAGCCATCCTGTTGAAGATTGTTATATTTTTAAGGATTGGCTTGAAAGGAAATATCAGAAGTGAGAGATCACACTATCAGACCAATGTGTTGACTCATCATAGAAAAAAATCAACTCGGGTGGTTACGTCCTCTTTCGTACTCCCGACTGAAGAAAGAAGAAATGAAAAGAAGTCAGCTCAAGAAGAACAGTGGGAGACTGCGGTCTCTAAGAAAACTGTGAAAATGTTGAAGCAGCTTGAAGGAGTTCCATATGTAAAATGGAAGTCTCTTATTGAGCCAATGATATATTTGAAGGCACTGCCGGTGGTACGACCTTCCACTTCAAAACAATTATTCAATCAAGCTGGCACTTCGTAGTCTGGAAAGTAAAGTCCTCCAAGAAGAAGACCAAATTGAAGAAGCCCAAGGAGAAAAAGACTGTGTCTCAAAGGGTTATAGACAGTTTGAATGAATATTATCAGACTGTGAGGTGACCCATCAAGCTCGCTGACTTCATGTCAGAGCTTAAGATGGATGAAGCCGAAAAAGATGATGAGAATTCTCTTCCAGAAGAAGAATATTAGGTCATCTCGGTGGCGCCGAGAACATTGACAAAAGAAAGAATATGCTGAAGAAGTACCCTCTGAATCCTGTATGATGATGTTGCCAATGAATTACAGTTCGAAGGAGGATTTGTACTTTCCAGAGAAAGATGGGTCGGACCCCAACATAGCATCG
This sequence comes from Dendrobium catenatum, assembly GCF_001605985.2. Classification (NCBI taxonomy): domain Eukaryota; kingdom Viridiplantae; phylum Streptophyta; class Magnoliopsida; order Asparagales; family Orchidaceae; genus Dendrobium; species Dendrobium catenatum. The sequence continues at coordinate 20,802,272 of NW_021319083.1, read as the reverse complement.
CAAATGGGACATATAAATATGGGTGGTGACTCTGAATCAACAGATGAATTCCTGGATACAATAATGGCTGACTTTGAAGAAAATATCCCAGTAAAAGAACTTAAACCAGAAGAAGTTGACCAAGTGAAACTAAGGAGTGGTAAGATATTGTCGCCTCCACAAAAGAAAGGGATCTTGAATAAAGATAAGGGGAAAGAGATTGTCATCAATGATGATATTATTCTTGAAGATCCTAAGAGAAAGAGTACTTCAACCACGGGGGTAGATTACAATATCTTATCCCATCTAAGAAAAATTCTGGCGTAACTTAGCATATATGATGACCTTGTGATGTCTAAAGACCTTCGAGAGACTTTGATTCGGGCTCTCAAAGACCTCAAAAGGTACGAGGCATATTTTACTGAGTGTAATATGATAGAGGTCTTGCAAGCTCGTAATGAGCCGTTCATCATCTTTTCTGAAAAAGACATGATGCTAGGAATGGAGGATCATAATCGTCCTCTATATGTCACTGTAGAAAGTGATGGAATGATGATTAGTCAAATTCTGATCGATCCAGGATTGTCTATAAATCTAATGAGCTTAAATGCAGTAAGATCATTATGCCTTGATGTGGAGCATCTTGGATCAGATAAATTAATGGTACATGGCTTCAATGAGAAGGGACAGAATACTCTAGGATCTTTTACACTCTCCCTCACATTTGGAGAGCTTCATACGGATGCCAAGTTTCATGTGATTGATGCGGATACTGCCTTTAAAGCGCTCCTTGGTTGTCATTGATTGCATGAGTACGACATCGTCCCATCCACACTACACCAATGCATGAAGTACCTCAGGGATGGAGAGGAATTCAGAATCTCTGGTGACATCCAACCCTTTGCAGTCCATGAAGTGAAAATATATGAAGATGCAAAGTACTTCATTCTAAAGAAGTTGAAGCCATCAGGCTATCTCAAGGCCCAGGCATCAGACCCAGAAGTTACAAGGCAACCTGAACAAGAGAACAAGAAGAAACAGGTGGGGAGAAAGAAGGCAACACCGACTCTTCCCAAAGCATCGTCCATCTTAAAAGAAAGGAAATATATACCTCATTTAGGGAGTGTCACAGATGAAAGCGATGCCACCCCTACAAAATCCAAGAGGATACGTCAGTTACCGACCAAAAGGAGTATGGAGGTCGAATATTCAAATGATGATTATGACTACGATTCTATCTACATGAACACAGTGCAGGATGTATTTTTCAGAAGAATAGACAGCCTGTCAATCTCAGATAGTATAATCGTAGTCACACGTATTCCCTTACAACACTTCAAAGAAGTAACTTTGCGAGAAATACATTGTGTTGAAGAGCTCGTGACATTCTACGTACCTCCCCTAAAAGAAAAAGTTAGACAAGCGAGTCTATTTTATTCAATCAGGAAACTCGAAGAGGAGATAAATCGAGATTGGTTTCGTACACTCGTTAATTCTAGGGAATTAGTACCTACGAGATTTCCTAGGTATAATACTAGAAATATTCAAAGAATGTTGAGAAAGAGAGGTAAGACTCGTTTCTCCAAACAGTAAGTTAGTTTCTTTTTGAGCCTCTGGTATCGAAGAAATCCTCACTCAATAAAGAAGAAGGATATTTTTGCGAAAAAGGGACTAAGATTTATTGTACGGAAATACCCCAAAAACGAGATTTATCAAGCAATCACATGCGGGGAAATTAAATCCGAGGATGATGGTGATGAGGAGGTGTACGAAGTTGATGATTATGATGATCAACCAGTTGAGGTCAAACCTGCACCAAAAGAGCTTGAAGATGGTGGACATACAGCCACTATGGATGAACTAAAAGAAGTCAATTTGGGAACCAAGGAGGACCCTCGCCCAACCTTTATTAGTTCTTTCCTACCCGATGAACAAATAGAAGAAATAAAAGAACTCTGTGAATTCAAGGATTGCTTTGCTTGGACATATGCTGAGATGCCTAGCTTATCTCCTGATGTAGCAGTTCACAGATTAGCAATCAAACCGGATGTAGCACCCGTCAAGCAAGCTCCAAGGAGAATGAGACTGGAGATTGAAGAGCAGGTGATTGCAGAGAAGAAAAGTATGCTGATTGGATCGCCAATATCATCCATGTGAAAAAGAAGAATGGACAAATTTGTATCTGTATCGATTTTCGGAACCTCAACAAGGCGTGCCCAAAAGATGATTTTTCACTTCTTGTATCCAAACTTATGGTGGATATTACGCCCAACTACCATATGTTCTCCTTCATGGATGGATCATCAAGCTACAATCAAATCAAAATGGCACCTGAAGATGAAAAGCACACATCATTCAGGACGTCCATCGGCATTTTTTGCTACACAGTCATGCCCTTTGGCCTGAAGAATGTTGACGCCACCTATCAGCGGGAAATGACTCATATATTTGATGATCTAATACATCAAAAGGTTGAGTGCTATGTAGACGACCTTGTTGTCAAGAATATGGATCGAAAAAATCACCTAGATGACTCGAGGATTGTATTTGAAAGGATCAGGAAGTATGATCTAAAAATGAATCTTCTTAAATGTGCTTTTGGAGTCTTTTCTGGCAAATTTTTGGGGTACGTTGTCCGTCATCGAGGAATCGAGGTCGACCCCAACAAAATCAAGGCAATCATGGAGATGCCACCTCCAAAGAACCTTCGACAGCTTAACTAATTGCAAGGGCAGCTGGCTTTCATTCAGAGATTCATATCGAACATGTCGGGTAGGTGTCAGCCGTTTTCAAAGCTTATGGAGAAGGATGTTTATTTCAAGTGAGATGAAGAATGCAAGGAAGCGTTCAACAGTATCAAGAAGTACTTGTTAAATCCTCCCATTATAGCAGCGCCAATTTCGGGGAGGCCTCTTATATTGTACATGACAGCATTAGAAGAGTCCCTCGGAGCACTATTGGCTCAGAATAATAAAGAATGCAAAGAAAATGCGCTCTACTTCATTAGTCGAAGGTTGATTGGAACGAAAAGTCATTATTCTCCTATTGAAAAGCACTGCCTAGCACTGATTTTCGCAGTCCAAAAGCTTCACCATTACATGTTATCCCACAAAATCATGCTAATATTAAAAATCGATCCGCTGAAGTTCTTGATGATAAGACCAATGTTGACAAGTCATTTAGCTAGGTGGGCAGTACTACTCCTGCAATTTGATATCACGTATATGCCACAAAAGGCGGTGAAAGGGCAAGCCTTGGCAGATTTTCTCGTTGCACATCCAATCCCGGCAGATTCTTCGCTAAATGAAGATTTGCCTGATGAGCAGATTATGAAAGTCGAGGAAGAAAATAAATCATATTTTTGGGAGATGTACTTTGACGGGGCATCATCTATTAGACCTGCCCGACCTCCAAATATTGCAAGAGCCCGAGCCGGCATCGGTCTCATATTCGTAGCACCCGAGGGAGGCATAATGAGGTTCTCATTCAGTTTGACTGAACCTCAAACCAACAATAAAGCTGAATACGAAGCTCTATTAGCAGGACTAGAGATTGCGATCGATGTCAGAATCTAACATCTCCAAATCTTCGGTGATTCTCAGCTCGTGATAAATCAGGTCATCGGTATTTATAAAGTTAGCAAAGTTGAATTTGTCCATTATCACCGACGAGCCCTCGAGCTTCTGAAGCAAGTACCAAATGTTGAAATAGCTCGAGTTCCTCGAGGACAGAATGCTAAAGCAGATTGTTTAGCCAAATTAGCCAAAGAAATGATGAATATCGATAAGGAGAGGCCTATATTCATTGGAGTTTACACTCGAAGAGTATTGGAACCCGCTCTACTACAATTTCCAAGGGCAGAAGAAGTGCCAGATTCAAGCCAACGAGATAAAATTTCAGTTGACCCTCAGCCTCTCCATCAGATCATTATGAAGAATTATCCAGAAGAATATCACGTGGCCAAGAGACGTAAAGCTAGTCAAAATTTAGAATCGTGGGGGCATTGTTTAGATATTGAAGTCGAAAATGATTGGAGATAGCCATTCATTGACTACTTCAAAGAAAATAAAATCCTGACGGACAAGTCTATGGCCGCTCAAATTCGGAAAAGGGCATTGTCATATGCATTTGTTAATAACACGTTGTACAGACGAGCCTTTGATCAAATGTGGCTAAGGTGCCTAGGGACCAAGAAGCTGATAAAGTGGTGACAGAAGTCCACGAAGGGCTTTGCGGAGCACATCAGTCAGGTCCTAAAATGGTCACTAAAATCAAAAGAATGGATTACTATTGGCCGACAATGGTAAAAGATTATATCGAGCATGCTAAAAGGTGCCATGAGTGTCAGATCCATGGTGATGTTATACATCAACCATCAAATCCACTACACCCAACAGTAGCATCCTGACCATTTGAATGCTGGGGTACTGATATTATTGGGCCAATAGATCCGCCATCATCAGCAGGACACCGTTTCATTCTGGCAGCGACGGACTACTTTTCCAAGTGGGCAAAAGTAGCTCCAATAAGAGAGGTCACATCAGAGCATGTGATCATTTTTTTTACCCACAATGTCGTCTATAGATTTGGTGTGCCACACCATATAATATCAGACAACGGTACTGCATTCAAAAGTACAAAAATCTACAAGTTTGTTGATAAGCACAAAATCGATTGGCGATATTCATCTATATACAATCTAAGAGCAAATGGTTTGGCGGAGGCCTTCAACAAGACACTGGTGAAATTGTTGAAGAAGATCCTCACCAAAAACAAAAGAGAGTGGCATACGAAGATGGCAGAAGCTCGATGGGCCTATCATACAACTTATAAAATACCAATTAAAGCCATTCCTTATTCATTGGAATTCGATGTTGAAGTTGTATTACCATTGGAGGTCGAACTACTGTTACTTTGAGTAGCAATTTTGAATGATCTTACATAAAGAGCAAAATGCCCGCCTCAGAATGGAAGAGCTCGACGCACTTGATGAACTCAGGTTACAAGCTCAATAAAAACTAGAAATTTTCCGAGGAAGAATGGCAAAATCTTCGATCGTATGGTGTGTCCTCAGACATTTCAAGAAAGATAATTGGTCCTGGTGCTGAGAAGACCAATCATCCCACACCAAAGAATTAATGGCAAATTCATATCCAACTGGGAAGGCCCCTTTCGTCATCGAGAAGGTGTACCAAGGAGGAGCATATCAGTTAATCGATCTAAATGATCAGAGGCCCAAGCCACCTATCAACAGCCGACATCTAAAGAAATATCATGCATGAAAATTTCATGACTAATGTACTTTGCAATTATCAAAATTTTATGCGTATTTATCAAATCATGCTTACATTCATATTTTGAAATTCTCTTGTATACCAAGAATGCATTTCAAAATCTTTCATCAGACTTGGGGTATTTTAAATATTTATTCGGGTCGACATTGTGCCGTTGTGGACATTAGAAAGAGCACCGCGCGAACGGGCCAATTGGAAGGGACAGACTAGACCGTGCATACGACTAACTATTGAGGATAGAGGCTTTCACCAACACATCTCGATGGGTAACAATATACACGACCTAGTCAGGGGTTTCCCCCACCCGATACAATAGTTCGAATGAGGTTTAGTAGATGTGGGACCGAGTTTCCCACGGGAATAAGCCCCCGTAGTTAATTACATCTCAGGCCGGAGCCTGAGAAAACTCTCGATTAAGGATCATACATTATCATTTTCTAAAGTGGGATCGACACCAAGGTATAGACTAGGAAATCCTACTCAAGGAGAAGAAAGGTCCGAAGGGCTAAATCAACATGCGTGGCTCATACCAACATTCAGAGGCTCTAGGGTACTAGAGAGAAACTGTGAAAAGAAAATCAAGCACTCAATCACATGCGTGAGAGAAGAGATAGAGGTGGCGTCATCCTGTGACGCAGATAAGTAGGGTTTAGGATCCCTGAAAAAAAGGGACCTACCTACTATTTAAGAAATACTATGAGACCGAGCGTAGTAGCCTCGAATCCTAAATCTATGTTGGGGTTAGTGTTCTACGAAACACTGAGACCTGTGTCCTAGCTAATGCAGTGCAAAACCTGAACTTATCCCGGCCTGGATGGGGGAGCCAGCTAACCAACTAATCGATTCAAAACCATGCTATCAAGTTAGTTATGAGAGATGGGTTGGTGGTACAGTTCTTTGAAAATAGGACCGACATCTAGAGAATTTTCTAAGTGGTCCTAGACTTATGTGGGTCAGATGCTTCTAGCTAATGCAATTAAATTTTAATTAAATGGGTTTATAATGCAATGAATGCTAGTTGAAATGTGAGCTCATAAATGCTATAGAATTTTAAAAACAGGCTTATATAAAATAATTTTTTGAAAAGACTGAGTCTCCCTATGTCTTGCACTTCATCCTCATAGGCCAGATTATCCGGACTTTACCGGCAGGCAGGGAGATGTCTTATAGCAAGGAAAGAAAAATGCAGTAATATGCATGCGACGCCGGATGGTTCCGGCAGTTCCCTAGATTCGTCAAGTTTCTATGTTATTTAAACTTAAATTTTTAGAAATTAGTTATGAGTATAAAATATTTTATAGACCTTAGAAGAGCCTAACGGATTCCAGGTGAAAATAAAATCGACATGCAAGAAAGAAACCTAGAAAAAGCAGGTAATTTGTAATACACAATCAGGTAAACACATCAACATAAATCCAAAATAATTAACTAAATGGTCATAGGCAAACTGCCCTTATTATAACCCAGATATGTAGAAAATAAAGTGGCCGGGCACCACTACCAACAATCCGGATTTCTAAGCCTATGACAGACGCAAATGCCTTTGAGTGAGATATTAGTCTTCAAATATTCAGTATCTTCAATCTTCTGGGTATTTTCTCCTTGGACTCCTTGAATCACTCCTCCTTGGACTCCTTGGATCCATTGTGGCTGAATATCCAAACGAAGAGATAATTCCCTCATAATAGGAGGGTATTGCCTTTTCTCTTTGGATATCTAAAGCCATCCAACTCGATCTTCCAAATGGAAGAATACTCTCCCCTTTGAGGATGCCTTCTCCTTTTAGAAGTCGAGTTGGATAAGAATATCCACACTCATAGTTGTTTTCACAAATCTCACCAATATTACAAATATTTACATCTCAAATATAAAACAAAAAAAAAAAATTAAAGCACCTAAGCCATCCAACTCGATCTTCCAAATGGAAGAATACTCTCCCCTTTGAGGATGCCTTCTCCTTTTAGAAGTCGAGTTGGATAAGAATATCCACACTCATAGTTGTTTTCACAAATCTCACCAATATTACAAATATTTACATCTCAAATATAAAGCAAAAAAAAAAAATTAAAGCACCTGCAGGGTTATCCTAATAACAATCATCCCAAGCAGTTTATATAAAAATGAAAGTGCTAACACCATTGATCCTATGCCAAGCCATGCTCTTAATTTTGAGAGCTAAGTGCTCCACCTGTGCAGTTATAATTAATTTAGCCCTCATTTTATTTAGGGGGAGCTGAGCAAGCACCTGCATAAAACATTATTAGAAATCATAACATTACTCCCCCCTTTTATTAGCTTGAGCATGGCCACCTGCACAGAAGAATAGTATATATATATATATATATATATATATATATATATGGAAGAGGAGAGGGGAGAG
>NW_021319083.1:20675318-20786749 GCF_001605985.2 Dendrobium catenatum | reverse complement strand
GATCCCGGTGCGGCACCTACGACGAGGCGGGGTCGCTCATAAGTACCCCCGAGTGGGGGGAAATCAAAATTGCTTTTCAAATAAAAATGTTTTTTAAAACCCCATGCACGCCTTTAGTGCGCATGATGGGAGAAAAATAAAAAAACAACCGTCGCGGTATCTCACCAACACCAACCGTGCGCGTTTTTAGTGACATGGCGGGTAGGCGACCTCTTGATTTTTCCCCTAAACTGGGGAGACGTCGGGAGGCAGCCGAAATTTTGTCTGAAATACAGACAAGGACTTGGAACAAATTGGACTTGTGGACCTGATTCAATTGATCTAAATAAATATGAACTCAAGTCTAAAAAGAAGAAGAGCAAATAACTTGAAAGACAACGAAGCTTGAATTGAACTTGATTGATCTCACTTTGAACTTGAACCTGGACTCTACAAGACCACAGGGGACCTTGATTTGAACATGAGCTTGGACAATAGAACAAATGACTCTACTTGGGCTTGGACTCAAGCCAGAACTTGATGTTGAACTTAAAAGAAATATGGATAAAATCAAATCCTATGACATGATGTGATGTTCTTAAAAGATAACACAACTTATTTGCAAAAATGAATTGATAAGAGCTCTACCCATATACTATGGTCTCTTTTAGTGACAACAAAAGACCTACTACGCATACAACAATTCATTTACAAGAAGCTATAGAAATCTTATGAATATTTGTGGATGATCGTGGAAGACAATGAACCTACAACATTCGAACCATTGCAAGCAAACACACCAAGCTATAGAGGAGCTTTATTGCATATAAAGAGTTACCCACGGATGATAATAGAAGTGCGTGGTAATATACTCATGACTGAAGTATTGAAGGGAACACAAACAGATGTGACATACCACCTTCAAGCAAAACACAACACATCAATGAAATGAATAAGTCTATAAGGTTCATCATGGGAATCTTCCATAAATGTAATATCCAAACTACAAGTGGAAGGGATGACTCATGATGGTTATTAGGAATATGCCACGAATACATTGAATTCTCTCAAACTCGCCCACAATCAATCATGCAAGCAAATACAGTTCTCTCCCCACAAGTAGAAGGCTTCAATGATGCTGTCAAAGACCTATATATCATCAACAATAAATGCTACATACAAAAAAAAAATGTTGAGGAACAGTAGCAAATGTAAAAGCCTACGATCGGTTCTAGAAGACTTATATGTAAAGAGAGCTGACCACGAATAAAGGGACCATGTCTATAACAAATGCAACTCTCCGTACAAACAAAAGCAGGAGACTTGTTAGTGCACTACGATCCACCTGCAGAAAGAACCTAGTAGTGCACGACAATCCACCTGTACGAAGCAGCGAATATATCTATTCAAAAGTTGCTATGCCACGCCACCGAATCCGCAACATCAATGCAAGCGGACAGAACATATTTCTAAATATTTTCAAAATACTCCTGCACATGCACCGTAGTTTGTATACACATGTGTACAACAAAAGGCGTAAAAGCAATCAAGAACCCGCATGGGCCCCGACGAGCATATTATTAGTACACACGTGACATCTAGGGATGCTGCGAGGGTTATTAAATTTGAACCCGATCCTCCTAGGCACGTAAAAGGAGTAGACAGGGTATAAATACAAAATGCCCCCAAACACCCGCATGGGCCCCGACGAGCGTGTTATTGTTACACACGTGACGTCTAGGGATGCTGCGCTAGTTGACAAGTGAATTTAAGTTCGAAACCGATTCTTCTATATGGTTCAATAGAAGTCGACAGGGTTCGAACCAACAAACAAATATACGATTGTGGCGGCCGTCATATTTGTCTTAATACATTCATATTAGGCCTTCAAGGCCTATAATAATGAGAATTCACTATCAATGATATAAAGCCTATGAATTCCGATCCTCTATCGATAATTTGATAGAGTTGACAATATTTAATTAACAAAAAAGAAATGACCCCTAACACCCCGATGATGGCCGTGTTGAATATTTATCTCAACCGGAGGGGTTCACAAACATTTTTAAATGTCTCCCAAATATTCAAATGCCTATCAAAATTGAAAATACCTACAAAATATCAAAAATCCAAAAATCCACAAATCCTAAAATTCGAAAAAATATTTAAATTTGAAATTCAACCCATCAATCACTTAAAGCAAAATACATCCGCCCTCTGCAACATTTTGCCGAGATGGACAAATTAAAATTTACCTAAGCTCACAAAAGAGCCAAATGCCTAGTCAAAAATATTACTAGGATTCATTCTCAAACAGTATCATGCCGATAAGGATGTGGTACGTGTCCTCTGACCGGTGGTCTGCCGCCAAATGGCACCGTAGGATAAACGGTTATGACCCGGGCCCTCTGAACCGAGTTGTTTTGCCGCCAAATGGCACCACAAAATACCGGTTATGACCAGCTTCGTTACGCTCTTTAGTGGCATCAAATCCTTGAGATATGAATCAATATGATATGATCGATAGGGAACAAAGCCCTCTGTAAGCTAAGGTTGATTCAAATTTGTCCCCTTAGACAAACATTCACCCTAAGTCTATAAGGTACCCTTGGACGAAGCAACCCATGGCTGCCGACAAGGATCCTTCTGTCAGGTTGGGTTGACTACCTCCTCTGACTAAGCAGACCAGGGACCACAATGCCCCGGGATGACGAAACCATGGGATCTTAATCGGGTCTATCATCCATTCCCCCACCATATGCTTTAAGTGCAAGATGGTGCAATTTCTTTTTTTTTTTAAATATCAAATTTTCTAATCTCCAAATTTTCCAAACCCTTACAAATACCCAAATTCAAACACAATTTTCAAATCCAAATATATGTTGCTACTATATGTCAGATACCACATATTCTCTACGTATCTGATCGACTACTAGCCTTAATCGAAAGTTCTCTCTCATGATTGGGAGGTGTAATTAACTATAGGGGCTTGCGCCTATAGGAAACCAGAACTCAGATCATAAAATCCTCACAAAATAAGGGCGAAATCTCTGGGTAGTGTCTTATCTACAAACTCATATGCCTTCCAAAATTTACCTCGGAACTTATTCCGTTAATTACTCCTTCGCCGAATAAAAAAGAAAATCGGCAGGGAGGCTGGAGTCGAATTTTCAGAGCCCACAAGCTTCTTATCCATGAATAAACTTATCCCTATCATAAGGTTCCACTATTCTACATTCTTGTACTGAAAAAGCCCCCTCCTTAATAGTAGAATAGCCTATACAATTAGTGTTGTCATACATCAATGAAGACAATCACAATATGTCTAATGTGTGAATCAAAACAAGAATTCTTCTTTACAAAATTTAAAATATAGCCAAACTTTCTAGAACTTTGGTGGTGTATAAAGCAAATACCATCTAATGAAGATTATATACTATAAACAAGGATTGCATAAAATATAAGGTAGATACACTAGAATAAAAATGTTTAAATCCTTGTATTATTTACTTTTGCCAGCAATTTTTATTTTCTTATTTGTTTTGTTGCATGATATTACTTCCAATACCCAATAGAGATAGTCACATTAGATGATTTGGTCATATAAACTTTTTTGTGTTCACTTTTTAGTGATGTAAACTTTAGATCAAAATAAAAAATGAGTTAGCTTTAATTGGATTTAATTATAATTTAAGTAAATTATAGTAAATCTCAATCATTATTTAAGTGTAGAATGCTGGATAAAATGCTAGGCTGTGAAGTTGGAAGTTCTTGGTTCAATGCTCCACAGTCTATATATAACTTTTAAAACAATTTGTTATGGGTTGCGGGCCTGCATTGTTGCATCTTGTGGGGTTTTATTGGCTAGGAACAATTATTAGGTCAGGTGACCTGACGTAGCTCTACATTCAGACGTCAATAACATGTCGCCACGTGCTCTTACTCTTTACCATGCGACCCGACGACTTGACCTAGACCGGAACCCAGGATTGCTATGTTCGTGTATTGCTCGGTATTGTTCGGTATTGCTTGGTATTGCTAGTTATTGCTCGGTATTGCTAGGTATTGCTCGGTAATAATGAGAAATATCGCTTTATGAAGACCAGTATCGAGCAATACCTAGAAAAACTCTATATTGCTCGGTATTAGTAGCTAATGCTCGGTATTGGTCTTCACATAATGGTATTTCTCGTTATTGCCGAGCAAAATCGACCAATACCTAGCAATACCGAGCAATACCTAGCATACCGGGTCGTCATGGATTTAAAATACGCATGTGCGGCATACCCACTATTCGCCGGGTCGGGTCTGCGGTATTGTGCCTGCTACGTGGTGCTATATCATGGTGACCAAACGTAGAGCTACGTTAGGTCACCGGACCAAATAAAATTAAAGTCCATTGGCTAGTGGAGCATGCGCCCCCAAGGCCCCCACTATAGACTCGTCAGTGTTGGCTTCTGATGCAATTATATAATCCCAGGCAGATATAGTTGTGCCTACTTCTCAATTAAATATGTCTACCTCATTAGAAAAAAAAAAATTTATGTTTTGTCATCACTTATTATATCAAATAATTTTTAAAATTTTACACACAAAAGTTAATAAATTGTGATTTATCGGATTTATTAAATAAGTTAAATTACAATTGCAGCCTAAAAAACTCTTATAAACTGCATCATCTCTAATGGTTTTTTTTGGAACTGGGGTATTTACTCGCTGCCAGTCCAAAGGGAGCGCTTGGCAGCGTAACTAAAATTATTTTTCTATTAATAATTTCTCATTCTCAAGGCAAAATTAAGATTGAGAAATTATTGAAAAATTAATGGTTTGTTAGAAAACTCATTGTATTCAATGAAAATACAAATTACTTTTATGTCTTTAGTAAAAACACATAACAATGTTAGATTTTCACAAAAAAATGGAAATCTATTTTACATTTTTTTAAACAATATTTAATAATATTTTTTGTCTAATTACATGTTAAAAGTGCTCCTTTTTTTAAATTTAGTTGAAGAAATTTTAAGTGATATGTGCACAAATGCCACTAAAATTATTTTTTACTATAGAAATGATCAATCTTGAGAATCTAGGGAACTTATGTGAGAAGCGATTTTTGAAATTTAGATATGTAGCTTATTTTGGTCCGTTGGTTGGGAGTTTTAGCCATCAACCAAGAGGTCTTGAGTTCTAAGCTTACGAATTTGTTGTGTGAGAGTTTGCTTTAATTTTTCTCAGAAAAAATGTTTGCCTTAAATGAGCTAAAAGTCTAAAAAAAAGATATAAGTGTGAATTAGGCTTCCCTTGGGGAAATTTTATTAATTGTTTTTAAATAACTTTTTTAGTACACAAATTTTTAATTCAAACAATTTTTATGCTAAAAAGTTGCTTTAACATGTAATAAAAAAATTATCCCAAACGAAGCTTTAATCTCACTTTTAAAATAAAATAAAAATATAATTCATTATATAATAGTATTAACACATACTCAATAACTTAAGAAAATAAGATTAATTTAAATTTGATAAAAGTTCCTCTCACAAAATCGTCATTGTCTTCCGTACTCATGATTCCGGAATGTTGATTAACGATCCATAAAGTAATTAAGCAATATCTCAACTTCAGGCTGATTAAGCAGGCAGAAACTCACCTGAGCAATTCGTCAAATAGCTGGCCTGCATTGCTCTTCATGATCAAATACGGGCTACACAATCATCTCAAATCCGTTCCTAAGATCCCTTCTTTCGAAAATCAAAAGGAAGCCAAAAGCTCAGAACTCCAACTGTCAACCCCTTCCGCCGCTTCCATAAGGGAATTTCCAAAGAACCATTAATACAATCATTAATTACCTTCTGTCTACTTTATTACGTTAACCCCTCGAGATCTGGAAAGCCTCTTATGCGTCCCTTTGGAAGCAGTGTAAGTATGATATATACACGAAGACACGCCAGACCTGAAATGTGAGATTAGAGAAAAGAAAAACAGTGAACTTTTCTTCACCGAATGGGAGAAGCTGCGGCGGCGGTTTCATCGGAATCCGGTGAGGGGAAGAGGGAGATATGGATAAAGCATTACTCAAGCTCTCACAGAATACTTCTTGTAGGCGAAGGAGACTTCTCCTTCTCGGCCTGCCTTGCGAAGGCATTCGGTTCCGCCAAGAATATGATCGCGACTTCCTACGATAATTTAGGTGAGATAAAAAGTTATATCCAAACTCCGCACAATAACCTCTCATAGCTCAGTGGGCGTCTATATGATTGAGATAGAAAACGCAGCACTGACATAAAATAATTTTTTTGTTTGGGTAGAAACTAATAACAACGGTTCTCAATATTTTAATAAGATATTTAAGTACTGTTTGGTTAGTCCAGACAATTTCTGTGTTTGGTTTATAATGTAAAATAATTAGTTTGGTAGATTCCTTCATTTTAACTTATGAATATTTATAAATCAATATTAATTTACAATTTTAAAATCGCTAAAATTGAGGATATTTATTTTTCAGTCCTGTGAACTTGAATGAAACAAAATCAGTACTTTTTAAGACATAATTTTCATCCACAATCAACCAATTCAGCCTTCACAAAAAATATCTGATGCGCCTTTCCATATCAGATAAATTGCTGGAGAAGCATTTGACTGCTAGGAGTCACCTTGATGACCTTAAAGGCCTAGGATGCACATTATTACATGGAATTAATGTGAAAGACATGCATGAAGATAGCTTCTTGAAAGCACAACGGTTCGACCGAATCATCTTTAATTTTCCTCATGCAGGACATTATTCAGGGCTCCGTGAAATATATGATGAGGTCATTTTGTAAGTACATCACTGTCAGTTAACTTATGCTGATGTCTACTAATTGCTTTACCTTAAAATAATATGGAACTTCGATGTTGATATTTATTTAGGATGCACCAGAAGTTACTTAGTGATTTCTTTAGCAGTGCAAGATGCTTGCTAAATGAAAATGGTGAAATACATGTTAGTCATAGGAATGATTATCCTTATTATAAGTGGGACATTACAAGTTTAGCAAAAGAGAGAGGTATGTTCCTCAAGGACATGGTGAAGTTTCAGAAGGAAGATTATCCTGGTTATGAAAACAAGAGAGGAGGTGATATAATGAGCAACGAGACCTTTACTCTTGGAAATATGAGTTTCACTTTCAAGTTTTCCTTGAGTAAGGATTTAGAGGACAACTAAATTTTAAGGAAGGATTTTCATGATTTAATGATTTAGTTGCTATATTTCTTGGTTTGACTACTTTTTTTATGATAGCTTCAAAATTAGTTTCTCAAGCAATTATATGTCCTCCTAACTTCATTGTGTTTTTGGCCCCTATTGCTGTGAAGTGAACTAAATATTAAAGAAAAGTGATTCGAGTAAGTATTTGTTCTTACACTTTGTGTCAGGACTATGATGTTGCACTCTCTCATTAAAATAAAAAAAAATGATATTTAATAGTGTTATCTGTTATGCTTTTCTGACTATTCATATGATATATAAATATAAGGAAAGAATTACAAGTATAATGTGACCCACATAAATTAAGATAATTTCTTTCATATATAAGATTATTTGAGTATAACATTATATTTTGAGAATTCATAAAGGAAATATGAAGTAGTTCAAAATTTATTTTTTAAATGTAAGCTTTTTTTTTTTTTGGTTGTAGCATATTATTCATTGAGAATTCATAAAGTAAATATGCACTATTTAAAATATTTAATGCCATACAATCAAATTCTTCTTTATCGTAGAAGTTAGATAAAATAAAAAAAAATATATCTCTACTTTTAATCCAAGTTACATCATTGAAATTTAATTGACTTCATATGATATAATTTTAGAAGAAAACACTAAATATTTTGATAAATATTTTATTAGAAGAAAAAGATAGAATAATAAAATAAAAAAGGACTTTTTGTTTTCTCCTATTAATAAAAGGTAGCATTTGCCTTCCATATTTATTATTGCCATTTTAATCCTATGCAAAATTTAAGATTTTCTTATACTATATATGATTTATGTTTGGTATGGGCATACCAAGAGAGGAGCCATTGGATGAGTAATTAGCACTTTTGAAGCTCTTTACAAAATCTATTAATTCAAAATAAAAAAAAATAAATACATGAAAATGATTACTTAAACAATCGAACATAACACAAAGAACAATAGTGTATAAGTGAAGGCATAAGTAATTTATAAAAGATGAGCAATGCTAATATAAATAGTAAATAAATCATAAGTACAATGCATATAATGTTACTCAACAATTTTGGTAAAATAGACTTGAAAATTGATAATGCAAGCCAATAAATACAATAATATAGAAGTGATTACTCATGTAGATTATATAATAAGGCAAGTGGGTAATTACTTGAGAATTAACATCTAAACTACACAACTATGATAATCAAATAACTACAGTATGATTCGCAGGGGCTAGAGTGTTGTGGGCTTCAAAAATTTGCAACCTAGCATCTTCTTGGATCCCTTTTCTTTTTCTTCAGGTTGTCTAGGCAGATTAAGTTTTAAATAAGACACTACATAGAGATTTCACCCTCATTTTGCGAGAACTTTATGATCTGAGTTCAAATTTTCTATTTGTGCAAGCCTCTATAGTTAATTACTCTTATCGACAGCAAGAGAGAACTTTCGATTAAGGCTAGTTTTTTTTTTTTTAATTTACTTTTTTTTTCGATTAAGGCTAGTTGTTAAACAAATACATAGTATTTTGTATCGGGCATATAGTTGCAGTATGATTTTCTATTTAAATATTTAATATTTAAAATTAAAAATTTATCACCTTGCAATTAAAGTAATGGTGAGGGGAGGGATAGTGAGTCTGACCAATATCCTATGGTTTCGTCATTCCGGACCACCATCGTCTTTGGTCTACTTAGTCAAAAGAGGTAGTCGTCCCAACCTGAGATAAGGATCCTTATATGCAACAATGAGTTATTTCGTTCAGGGGTACCTTATAGACCTGTGGTGAATATTTGCAAAGTAATGATTTGTTAGAAAACTCATTGTATTCAATGAAAATACAAATTATTTTTGTCTCTAGTAAAAACACATAACAGATTTTTATATTCACTAAAAATGAAAATTAATTTTACATTTTTTTTGTTTTAAATTGTATTTTAATTATATTTTTTGTTTAATTACATGTTAAAAGTGCTTCTTTTTAATTTAGTTAAGGAAATTTTAAGTGATATGTGCACAAATGCCCCTAAAATTTTTTTTACTATAGAAATGATCAATCTAGAGAATCTAAGGAACTTATGTGAGAAGCGAATTTTGAAATTTAGATATGTAGCTCATCTTGGTTCATTGGTTGATAGTTTGGACCAACAACTAAGTGGTCTTGAATTTAAAGCTTACGATGTTGTGTGAGAGTTTGCCTTAATTTTTCTAAAAAAAAAAAGTTTGGCTTAATTGGGCTAAAAGCCAAAAAAAAGATGTAAGTGTGAATTAGGCTTCATTTGGGGCAACTTTATTAATACTATCTAAATCAGCTATTTAGTACAAAAAAATTTTTATGCTAAATAATTATTTTAAATGCAATAAAAAAAGTATCCTAAATGAAGCTTTAATCTCACTTTTAAAATAAAATAAAATTATAATTCATAATGTAATAGTATTAACACATACTCAATAACTTAAGAAAAATAAGATTAATTTAAAATTTGATAAAAGTTCCTATTAGAATATTGTCACTGTCATCCGTACTCATGTTCCGGAATGTGGATTAACGATCCATAAAGTAATTAAGCAATATCTAAACTTCAGCCTGATAAAGCAGGCAGAAACTCAGCTGAGCATTTCGTCAAATAGTTGGCATGCATTGCTCATCATGATCAAACACAGACTGCACATCCATCTCAAATCCGTTCCTAAGATCCCTTCTTTCGAAAACCAAAAGGATTGCCAAAAGCTCAGAACTCCAACTGTCAACGCCTTCCGCCGCTTACATAAGGAAATTTCAAAAGGATAACCATTAATACAAGCATTATTACCTTCTCTCTACTTTACTCCATTAACTCCTCGAGACCTGGAAAGCCTCTAATGCGTCTCTTTGGAAGCAGTGTAAGTATTGTATATACACGAAGACACACCAGACCTGAAATGTGAGATTAGAGAAGAAAAACAGAAAATTTCTTCACCCAATGGGAGAAGCGGCTGAGGGGGCAGTTTCGTTGGAATCCGGCGAGGAGAAGAAGGAGATATGGATAAAGCATTATTCAAGCTCTCACAGAATACTTCTTGTAGGCGAAGGAAACTTCTCCTTCTCGGCCTGCCTAGCGAAGGCATTCGGTTCTGCCAATAATATGATCGCGACTTCCTACGATAATTTTGGTGAGATGCCCGTCACTGCTGGATCACGATTAGCTTAAGGTGGAAATAGCTATTTAGACATTTCAAAAACTTTACTTTAGAAGAGCAAGAGCAAATACTTCTTAAGGAATTGTTTTAGGAAAGTTATATTTTTTTTCATAATGAATCAAACAAAAATTATTTAGTTGCAGACATGTAGGTCAGGAAAAAACCCTACGTGCGGAGTTCGGATTATTTTCTCTTTTTTAAAAATACGATGAATATAAGAGAGAAAATTTAAATATTTATATCGGAGCCCAAATAAACAATTACATCCGGATTCTGCACATAATAAGCTCTCGTAGGTCAGTGGATATTTATAAATGGGCAAATTATTGCATCCGGTCACTAGAAGTGGAAAATAAATTCGGGCATCCAATAAAAATTTGCCACGGCACCTATGCTTTTGACTACGCTTTTGACTTGCGCTTTAGTTACGTTTTGACTGAGATAGAAAACACAGCACTCACATAAAATAATTCTTTTCCTTGGTTATAAACTAATTATAATGGTTCTCAATATTTTAATAAAATATTTAAGTACGGTTTGGTTGGGTGAGACAATTTCTTTTTGTTTTTGGGTTTATGTAATGTAAAATAATTAGTTTAGTAGATTACTTCGTTTTAACTAATCAATAGTTAAAAATAAATATTAATTTACAATTTCAAAATCCCTAACATTGATGAATTTTATTTTTTCAGTCTTGTCAACTTGAATGAAACAGAATCAGTACTTTTTAAGACATAATTATCATCCACAATCAACCAAATCAACCCTCACTAAAAATGTTTGATGTGCCTTTCCATACCAGATAAATTGCTGGAGAAGTATTCGAGTGCTAGTATGTACCTTGATGAGCTTAAAATTCTAGGATGCACATTATTACATGGAATTGATGTGAAAGACATGCACGAAGATAGCTTTTTGAAAGCACAACGGTTCGACCGAATCATCTTTAATTTTCCTCATGCAGGACATTATGTAGGGCTCCATGAACATGATGACGAGCTCATTTTGTAAGTACATTACTGTCATTTAACTTATGTTGATGTCTACTCATCGCCTTACCTTAAAATAATATGGAAACTCGATGTTGATTATTTTTTAGGATGCACCAGAAGTTACTTTGTGATTTCTTTAGCAGTGCAAGATGCTTGTTAAGTGAAAATGGTGAAATACATGTTAGTCATAAGGATGGCCATCCTTTTTATAAGTGGGGCATTAGAGATTCAGCAAAGGAGAGAGGTCTGATCCTCAAGGAAATGGTGGAGTTTCAGAAGGAAGATTATCCTGGTTATGAGAACAAGAGAGGAGGTGATATAATGAGCAACTTGACCTTTCCTCTTGGAAATATGAGTTTCACTTTCAAGTTTTCCTTGAGCAAGCATTTAGAGGACAACTGAATTTTAAGGAAAATTTTTCATGATTTAGTGATTTAGTTGCTATATTTCTTGGTTTCACTACTTTTTTTATGATAGATTCAAAATTAGTTTCTCAAGCAATTATATGTCCTCCTAACTTTATTGAGTTTTTTGGCCCCTATTGCTGTGAAGTGGACTAAATATTAAAGAAAAGTGATTCGAGTAAGTACTTGTTCTAACACTTTGTGTCATGACTATGATATTGCACTCTCTCATTAAAATTAAAAAAAAAAAATTTGATATTTATTAGTGTTATCTGTTATGCTTTTTTGACTATTCATATGATATATAAATATAAGGAAAGAATTACAAGTAAAATGTGACCCACATAAATTAATATAATTTATTTCATATATAAAATTATTTGAGTATAACATTATATTTTGAGAATTCATAAAGTAAATATGAAATAGTTCAAAATTTATTTTTTAAATGTAAGCTTTTTTTTGGGGGTTGTAAAATATTATTCATTGAGAATTCATAAAGTAAATATGCACTATTTAAAACATTTAATGCCATACAATTAAATTCTTCTTTATCGTAAAAGTTTGATAAAATAAAAAAAAAATACCTCTACTTTTAATCCAAGTTACATCATTGAAATTTAATTGACTTCATATGATATCATTTTAGAAGAAAACACTAAATATTTTGATAAATATTTTATTAGAAGAAAAAGATAGAATAATAAAATAAAAATTGTCTTTTTGTTTTCTCCTATTAATAAAAGGTAGCATTTACCTTCCATATTTATTATTGCCATTTTAATCTTATGCAAAATTTATGATATTCTTATACTATATATGATTTATGTTTGGTATGGGCATACCAAGAGAGGAGCCATTAGATGAGTAATTAGCACTTTTGAAGCTCTTTACAAAATCTATTAATTGAAAATCAAAAAAATTAATACATGAAAATGATTACTTAAGCAATTGAACATAACAGAAAGAACAATAGTGTATAAGTGAAGGCATAAGTAATTTATAAAAGATGAGGAATGCTAATATAAATAGTAAATAAATCATAAGTACAATGCATATAATGTTTCTCAACAATTTTGATAAAATAGACTTGAAAATTGATAATGCAAGCCAATAAATACAATAATATAGAAGTGATTACTCATGTAGATTATATGATAAGGTAAGTGGGTAATTACTTGAGAATTAACATCTAAACTACACAACTATGATAATCAAATAACTACACAACTACATAAGGCATCGTTGCCTCTTGTATTCCTGCAGGTGGCCTTATATTGTGTTAAGTGTTGCCTGGGGTTATTATTACCATTAAAGGTGTTGGACTTCGAGACAAAATACCTTTTTTGTTGATTGAACTTTGTCGACTCTATAAACTTACCGACAGAGGGTCGAGCTTTTCGTTAACTTTGTACCTTTATTAATGATTTTTTTTTATAAGCTTTAAGGTCCTAATATGAACCTATTAAAATAAATATCTTGATTGACACCATGACCACACATTTGTTTGATAGTTCGAGCCATGCTGACTCCTATCTATCCACATAGAAGGAACGTGCTCGAACTCGGGTTTATTTATTGACTTGTGCAGCATCCTCAGACGTCACGTGTTTGAATACATCACGCTCTCCAGGGCCCATACAGGTGTATAGGGGGCATTTTTGGTAATTTTTTATTGAACGTTGTGGACTTTGTTTAATTGCTGACAGAGGACCAGGTTCGTTACCACTTTAGGTCAGTACTGGTAGATTTTTATTATTTATAGGCCTTAAAGGCCTAACATGAATATATTAAAATAGGTATCTCGGTTGATGTTGCAATCATATATTCGTTTGATAATTTTAGCAGTTTCAACTTCTATATACTCGCATAGAAGGATCGGGCTCAAACATAAATTTATCATTTGACCCGTGCAACATTTTCAGATGTCACATGTGTGCCCATGACACATTTGTTGGGGTCCATACGATTATTTAGGAGGTATTTTTGAATATTATAAGTGTATACACGTGATGTATTTGTGGCGGTATTTTGAAATATTTGACGGGTCTTCTACGACAGTTTGTAAAAGCTTGTGTTCGTCACAATTTTGTGTTGGCGTGTTGGCTTGTAAATAGCTGGTATTTGTTACCGCTTCTCTCTATTTACATCGTAGGTGGTATGTTGTGCACAATATAGATCTTCTACAGCGGGTCATATTGGTTTTCAAGTCGATACATATTAATCGGCGTCGCTTGTAGTCAGGTGAACCTACTTATTTGTATCTTGATACTGGGCAACATGGTTGAGTTGCATTCAACATTAATTTATCCATTCATGCTGGCTAACAAGCTTGTTATATCTGCTTGCATATCTTTTAATTTTAGTGGCAACCACTGCTTGTATCTTCAAGACACCTGATGTCGATTGCAAGAACATCATTGCTTTCACATCTTATCTACCATTGTTATCTACGGGTAGGCTGATGCACTCAAATTATCATTTATTTGAAGGGAAAAATTAAGGGCAAAGCCCATTTTTATTAATCAAGAAATAATTACATGTGCAAGAAGATTAAAAAGTTACTGAAAAAGAAAATACAAAAGGGGAGTACAAAATGAGAAAATCCAAAACTTGAGGCTCAACTCAGAGGAATGTGTAAACCATAATACACATCAAATTATTTTTCAATTAATAATTTCTCATTCTCAAGGAAAAATTAATATTGAGAAATTATTGAAGAATTAATGATTTGTTAGAAAACTCATTGTATTCAACGAAAATAAAAATTACTTTAATGTCTTAATATAAAATAAAAATATAATTCATAATATAATATTAACACATACTCAATAACTTAAGAAAAATAAGATCAATTTTAAATTTGATAAAAGTATTCCCAAAAAAAAAAATTGATAAAAGTTCCTATCAGAAAATCGTCATTGTTCTCCGTACTCCTGATTCCGGAATGTTGATTAACGATTCATAAAGTAATTAATCAATATGTCAAATTCAACCTGATAAAGCAGGCTGAAACTCACCTGAGCATTTCGTCAAATAGCTGGCCTGCGTTGCTTATCAAACACGGACTGCACATCCATCCCAAATCCGTTGCAAAGATCCCTTCTTTCGAAAAACAACTGCCAACCCTTCCGCTGCTTCCATAAGGGAGTTTACAAAGGATTACCATTAAAACGATCATTAATTACCTTCTCTCAGCTTTACTTCATTAAGCCCTCGAGATCTGGAAAGCCTCTAGTGCGTCTCTTTGGAAGCAGCATACGTATGGTATATACACGAAACCACACCAGACCTGAAATGCGAGTTTAGAAAAAAAGAAAAACAGTAAACTTTTCTTCACATAATGGAAGAAGCGGCGGCGGCGGCGGTTTCATCGGAATCCGGCGAGGGGAAGAGGGAGATTTGGATAAAGCATTACTCAAGCTCTCACAGAATACTTCTTGTAGGAGAAGGAGACTTCTCCTTCTCGGCCTGCCTAGCCAAGGCATTCGGTTCGGCAAATAATATGATCGCGACTTCCTACGGTAATTTAGGTGAGATTCCCGTCAGCGCTGGATCACGATTAGCTTATGGTGGAAATAGACAGCTATATATGTAGAAATTTCAAATTTTTTCCTTTAAAAGAGCTGATAACTTATCTTCTTTCATAATGATTCAAGCAAATATTATTTAGTTGCAGGCCTGTAGGTCAGTGGGCGTCTGGGATTCAGATAGAAAACATAGCACTGAGACAAAATAAGTTTTTTTGTTGGGTATAAACTAATTATAATGGTTCTCAAGATTTTAATAGGACGTTTTAAGTTCTGTTTGGTTGGTTGAGACAATTTATTTTTGTGTTTGGGTTTATATAATGTAAAATAAATAGTTTAGTTGATTACTTCATTTTAACTAATCATCAGTTAAAAATCAATATTAATTTACAATTTCAATATCCCTAACATTGAGGATTTTTATTTTTTCAGTCTTCTCAACTTGAATGAAACAAAATCAGTACTTTTAAGACATAATTTTCATCCCCAATCAATCAAATAAGCCCTCACTGAAAATGTCTGATGTGTTTGTCCATATCAGAGAAATTGTTGGAGAAGCATTCGACTGCTAGGATTCACCTTGATGAGCTTAAAAGACTAGGGTGCACATTGTTACATGGAATTAATGTGAAATACATTCATGAAGATAGCTTCTTGAAAGTCAAGCGGTTCGACCGAATCATCTTCAATTTTCCTCATGCAGGACATTATTTAGGGTTCGGTGAGAACAACGAAGAGCTCATTTTGTAAGTACATCAGTGTATATCTATCCGTTAATTAATTGTTGATGTCTACTATATGCCTTACCTTAAAATAATATGGAACTTCGATGCTGATTACTGTTTTAGGATGCACAAGAAGTTAGTTTGTAATTTCTTTAGTAGGGCAAGACGCTTGCTAAGTGAAAATGGTGAGATACATTTCACTCATAGGGATGATCATCCTTATGATAATTGGGAGATTAGAGGTTCAGCAAAGCAGAGAGGTCTACTCCTGAAGGAAATGGTGAAGTTTCATAAGGAAGATTATCCTGGTTATGAAAATAAGAGAGGAGGCGATATCAGGAGCAACGAAACATTTTCTCTTGGTGATGAGTGTTTCACTTCTAAGTTTTACTTGAACAAAACATGGATTTAGAGGACAACGAAATTTAATGATTTTTATGATTTTGTGACTTAGGTTTTATTTGGGATGACTTTTCAGTTAATGCTTAAAGTAATTTTTAGTAAAAAAAAAGGTAAATCTTTTTTACTAAAAAAATAGCTATAAAAATAGTAAAAAAGCTATCCCAAATTAAATCTTAGTTGCTATATTTCTTGGTTTGACTTTCTTTGTTATTGCTTCAAATTTAATTTCTCAAGCAATTATGTTTCCTCCTTATGTTTTTGCCCCCTATAGTTGCCTAGTGTACTAAATACTAAAGAAAAGTGATTCACTTGCTCATGACTATATGATGTTGCACTCTATTTCTATATGATGTTGTACTCTATTTAATAGAGTGTTATGCTTTTGTGGCTATTCATATGATATATAAGCATAAGAAGTACATGTATTAATGTGACTAACATATTAATAAAATTGATTATTTGAGGAGTTTAACTCTATATATTGAGATTCATAAAGTAAATATGCAATACTTCAAAATCTATTTTGAATGTAAGATTGTTTGGGTTGTATAACATTATAAATTGAGAATTCATAATGTAAACATACAACTATTTTAAAAATATAATGCAATGCAATTATAATCTTCTCTGTCGTAGAAGTTTGATAACTCACAATTAAAAAATATCTCTATACTTAATCCAAGTTAAATCGTTGAAAAGACTAAAATATTTTGATAAATTTTGTATTAGAATAGAAAGATAGAATAATAAAATCTAAAAAGTGGACCATTTTTGTTTTCTCCAATTAATAAAAGGTATATATATGACTTTCCTATACTATATATGAGTTATGTTTGGTATGGACATAGCAAGAGAGGAGTCAAATTAGATGTGCAATTAGCACTTTTGAATCTCCTTACATATTATATCAAAAAAAAAAAAAAACATGAAAATGAATACTTAAAACACTAAAAAATGACACAATGAACAACAGTGTACAAGCGAAGGCATAAGTAATTTATAAGAGTAAATAAACCTTAAGCACAATGCATATATAATGCTACAAAACAGTATTGGTATAATAAACTTCTAAATTAATAATGCAAGGCAAAAAAATAGAATAATAGAAGTGACCAATGATGTAGATTATATGATAAGCGGTTATTTACTTGAGAATTAATCTCTAATTAATCTGCACAATCATGTTAATAAAATAATTAAGTACAAACACAAATTTTTGAACAAAAAATAACGATCTAAGCTTGTATAATGTTTGAAGCTACGGAACTTAAAAGCACAACTAGTATGTATTATTCTACATAAAGTCAAGATCGAGATTGTCGTTCAAGATGCACCAAACATAATTTAAGCATTATGATTGAGTAAATAAGTAAGAAATGCAAACTGATCTACATGATGAGCAGAATATAATTAGTTTTATGTGATTTGACACTTAATAGCTTCCCATCTATGTATAAGCTTTTACCTCACGCATATAAGCAGAAAATGTGCAAATTTTGTCACCCTCATAAGAAGTAAATGTATAGATTTTGTCAATCGATAAACTTATTTTATAAAATAAGTTTCAAAATTTTACAAATAATTTTCAAAATCTTACATGAGAAAATTTAATAAATTTGAATTTATTAGTTTTATCAAATCAGTTAAATCCTACTTGCATTGCAAAAAACTCTTATAATCCCACATCTCTAATGTGACCAAATAAAATCTACACTCAATTTTTTTAAATAATAATTTCCCATTCTCAATGCAAAATTAAGATTGAGAAATTATTGAAAAATTAATGGTTAGTTGGAAAAAGCAATGTATTCACTGAAAAATACAAATTAGTTTCATGTCTTAAGTAAAAACAGAGAATTAATTTGTATTTTCACTAAAATTTGAAATTAATTTTTCTTTTTTGTTCCTTTTTAACTATATTCTTTAAGTATAATTTTTGCTTAATAACATGTTAAAAGTGTTAGAAAACTTAATGTCAATTCAACACAAGTTTTTAAAATTCGATAACAGATGTTTGATTTGAGATAAGTATATAAAATATAGAATTGATTAAACAAAAATATGAAATCTATTCATAAATAAATTATCTCTACTCAAGCGGCCCAACGAGATGGTTCCAATGAGCCCAAGATCACTAAATTTTGGCTTCGTTAGGGCACTTAAATGTTGAATAAATGATTTATGATCATCAAGTGAATCAATATCGATTGTACGATATAATATTTTGAATTCTTGTTTAAAATATCAAAATTCTCAAGCAAAAAAACTTTATAAATAAAACCTAATTCTTCACATGAGAGAGGAGGGAATAAGAGACAGGAGAGAGAGCTCTCTTGTATTTTTCAGCATCACGGTCGATGACTACCACCAGTTATTTCTACCAACAACCACTTTCGACATAGAGGATCAACATCAAAGATCTCTACTATGTTCGAAATACTGACAAGATTTAACTCTGCCATTGAGTATAGCTATTCGCCTGTTGACACTTATCCTCCATAATCTCTATTGGAGAAATCAAACCTTGTTATTGTGTAGATTATTTCTCGCTGTATACTTTAATTTTTGTAATCTCTATCAGGGAAAATAAGTTGTATGTTTAATCCCTATCTTCTTCAAAGTGAATAAATGATGATTCTTGTTCACTTATTACATAGTGACTCTATCAACTGAATCATGCTCCATTACTTTTTCTCTTTCTAAATTTTTTACATTAAACATTTTTAATCTTACTCTTTTTATCTTTACATGCTAATTTTTTTAAATAATACTAAGATATAAAACACACATTTTACCCAATTAAATTTTCTAGCACTCCACTTTAGCCCAGCCTAATAAAGCAGCCGAAAATTCACCAGAACATTTTGTGAAACAGCTAGCCTGCAATCCTCATCATGATGAAACACGGACTGCATCTCCATCACGAATTCGTTCCAAGGATCCCTTCTTTCGAAAACTAAAAAGGAGGCGAAACGCTCAGAACTCCAACTGTCAATCCCTTCCGCTGGTTCCATAAGGCAGTAGAACCATTAATACAATCATTAATTACCAACCTCTCTACTTTACTCCATTAACTCCTCGAGAGCAGCAAAAAGCCTCTAATATTGCGCCTCTTTGGAATCAACATAAGCATGGCATATACGCGAAGGTCCCCCCAAAAAGATATACGTGAAGCTCTCAGTCCAGACCTGAAATGGAAGATTAGAGAAAAGAAAAACAGAGAGCTTTTCATCACCGAATGGGAGAAGCGTCCTGCGAGGGGCAAAAGGAGATATGGATAATGCATTACTCAAGCTCTCACAGGATACTTCTTGTAGGCGAAGGAGACTTCTCCTTCTCGGCCTGCCTAGCCAAGACATTCGGTTCTGCCAAGAATATGATCGCAACTTCCTACGATAATTTAGGTGAGATGCCCGTCAGCGCTGATAGCTATGTAGACATTTCAAATTATTTCCTTTACAAGAGCAGATAACTTCTTAAGAAATTGTTTTAGGAAAAAAATTATCTTCTTTCATAATGATTCAAACAAAGATTATTTAGTTGCATTTAGGCCTGTAGGTCATTGGGCGTCTGAGATTCAGATAGAAAACATATCTCTAACACAAATAAATCTGTTTAGTTGTGTACGTTTAGGGCGTTTAGGACATAAGTGCTGTGGATTTGAATGTATTAAATTCAGTACTTTTTAGGATATAAGTTTGATGTGCCTTTCCATCAGGTAAATTGCTGGAGAAGCATTGGAGTGCTAGGATTCACCTTGATGAGCTTAAAAGACTAGGGTGCACATTATTACATGAAATTAACGTGAAAGACATGCATGAAGATGACTTCTTGAAAGCCAAGCGATTCGATCGAATCATCTTCAATTTTCCTCATTCAGGGCATGAAATTGGGCTGCACGAAAGAGATGAAGAGCTCATTTTGTATGTTATGTAAATTTATGATATACTTTTTTTTTCCATTTGTTTTGATTATTTGCTTCAATTAATAATTTGAAATGCAGGAGACACAGGGAGTTATTGCGTGATTTCTTTAGCAGTGCAAGATGCTTATTGAGTAAAAATGGCGAGATACATGTAAGTCATAGGGATGATGAACCTTACACTCAGTGGAGGATTAGAAGTTCAGCAAATAAGAGAGGATTGATTCTAAAGGAGATGGTGGAGTTTCAGAAGGAAGATTACCCCGGTTATCATAACAAGAGGGGAGGTGATATAAAGAGTAACAAGACCTTTCCTCTTGGAGATAGAAGTTTCACTTTCAAGTTTTCCTTGAACAAGGATTTAGAGGACTACAAAATTTTAAGGAAGAATTTTAATGATTTGATGATCTAGTTGATATATTTCTTGGCTTGACTTTCTTTATTAAGTCTAAGTTGAGTTAAATTAAGGGGAGGCTACTCATAGAAAGTATGTGTTTGACTTCTATGAGTGGTTGCTTTATCTATTATATAGCTTCAAAATTTTTCGAGCAATTATTGCCCTCTTAAGTTTCTTGAGTTTTTGGATCCTACAACTGCTAAGCTAACTAAATACTGAAGAAAGATTGTTCAACTAGACACTTGTGCATGACTATGATGTTGCACTCTCCCCCATAAAATTAGGAAAATATTGATATTTCATAAAGTTATATGCTTTTGTGGCTGTTCATATGATATGTAAATAAAAAAAATAGAGTTACTTGTATTAATGTGACTCACATAAATTAAGAAAATTTATTTTAAATGAAAGGTTATTTTGGGAGTAAAACTTTATTGAGAATTCATAAAGTAAATATATCAATAATGCAATGTTACACAACCAACATCTCCATATTCCTAGAACTTTGGTAACTCATAATTAAAAAAATATCTATATGATTAATCTAAGCTACATTAAAATTGAATTGACTTCATATGATATCGTATATCGGTTTTGAATAAAATAAAATAAAATATTCTCATAAATTTTGTATTAAAATAGAAAAATAATTTAATAAAAATACAAAAAATAGACCATTTTTTTTTTCTTAAATAAAAATAAAAGATAGCATTTGCCTTTTATATTTTCTATTCGTATTCAGCATTTATGATTTCTTTATACTTTATCTGAGTTGTTGGGTATGGGCATACCAAGAGAGGAGCCAAATTGGATGTATAATGAGCACATTAGAATCTTCTTTTGAAATCTATTAATTTAAAATCCAAATAATAAATACATAAAAATGATTTCTTAAACCATCAATCCTAAAACATAGAAAAATAGTGAACAAGTGTAGGCATAAATAATGTGTACATTACAAGATATGCTTTTAGAAGAGTAAATAAATCATAAGCACAAGTTATATAGATTAGATAAATTCAAGAGCTTGTCATTCAAGAGGCACCACACATAATTCAAGCATTATGATTAGGTAAATAAATAAAAAGTGTAAACTAACCTACATTGTGAGCTGAACATAATTTATTTTATGTTATTTGGCACTTAATAGCTTCTCATCTAAAAGCATAATCTTACCCCTCGCATAAGGTTCCACAATCCTACATTTTTGCAGTAGAAAAAACCTCTTCTTAATAATAGAATGGCCTATACCATCAGTATTGTCGTACATCGATGAAGACAACACAACATCTCTAATAGGGTAAAGTTTTAAAATAGGTTTGATTAAAAATAGAATTATGTAAGTATCATAAAATTAAAATTTAAAAGTAGGCAAAGTCTTTCGTTTAACCAACGACTTGCGCTGACTCAGCATAGTGAGTGCCAACTCAGTCAGCTATTGTTGTAGCTCAGTTAAACCAGGGACTTGCTACATTAATATATATTTTTAATATATTTTTAATTAAATTATTTAAGAAACTTTTTTAATTCAAAAATAAACTTCATTTAGATTTTATAAAAATCCTTCCCATGCTTGCGTATCTTATCAACCGTCTCCTCACGCCGAGCAAAAAACTATTAAAAAAAATAAAAAGATAATAATGTTTATACCTCAGAAAAGGGAGAAATTATTCTGTGTGGATGTCGAACGCAGTTTACAGTCCGGAAACCAACCAGAATGCGCCACATCAACAGTACCGAGCACGGTACCGAGCACAATATCGAGCAGTACCGAGCACGGTACCGAGCGGGGGTGATGTGGCGCATTCTGGTTTGTCTCTGGAAGACATTCGGCCTCCACACAGAATAATTTGCTCAGAAAAGGAGCCAACAAACTCCTTAAAGTAAAAAATTCTGCTATGCAATGAATTGTTTAATGGTGTATTTGATTCCTTTGAACGCTGATCTATTCTTACAAACATTATTTAATTAAAAAGCTCTTCACTCTATTTAAAAGCATAACTAAATTTTCTAGAAAAAAAACTATAACTTATAAAGTTCTGTAAACATAACTGAATACATGACCAATAGTCCTTTCTCCATTACTTTTCTAGGTGGGTCTCCAAAAGGATGCTACTAGCAGAAGTGAGAATGCAAAGGGTACTATTACATTATCCCATAGGACAAAACGGACATAGGCCTTTACACTATAGCCAAGCAAGCTAGTGGGAGAGCAAGAGTTATACATATGATTATCCATAAAAATGTGGCTTTCACCTACGCATATCTATGGATAATAATATATACAACCCTATAATCATGTGATTCCTCGCATTCGATGCATTAACTCGAGTGGTGTTTATTTGATGTGGGTGTCTATTTTTTACTGTTACAAGCACCCATGATTAATTATATCTTAGGCTTTGACCTGAGAATACTCTCGATTAAGGATATTTGTATTATTCTTATCATGGTTTGGCACATAATATGATATCTAAGCTCTCCTTATCCAAGGAAAGATGGGCTCAATCGATTGATATCAGGCTAATCAACATGTACGGATCATATAGTCACTTAATCGGTCTAAAGAGGAGAAACCTGAGAGGGATACATCACATACAAGGTATGCGTGAGAGAAAGATGGAAGCACCCTATCTGTAGATGGGGCTAATCATAACTAGTTAGTAATTACTATGAAGTGAACAGGGTTTGAAATATTAATTACATTTTAGAAGTGACCCACAAGGGATCATGCATTAGTTTTTTTACCACCGTCGCCCGCCTTCTACGATCTCTCTAATTTCCATCGCCCGCTGACTACAATCCCTCTGACCTCCGTTGGTCGCTGACTTTGGTCCCTCCATCACTCGTCGACTATGACCCTCTGATAACAATCTTTCGCCAACTACGGTCCCTCCGACCTCCTTTGCAAGCTGATTATAATTCATGTGACCACCGTCGCCCACTAGTTAAGTTCCCTATGACCTCTATCACTTGCCGATTATAGTCCTTCAGACCTCCGTCACTCACCGACTATGATTCCTCCGATCACTATCGCCCGTCTACTACGATCCCTCCAACCTTTGTTGCTTGTCGACTATGGTCCCTCCGACCACCGTCATCCACAACTACGGTCCCTCCATCTCCCACCAACTATGGTACCTCCAACCATCATCACCAGCCAACTACGGACCCTCTAACAACTATCGCCAGCCGACTACGGTCCCTCTGATGTCCATTGCCTAAATACAGCCTTGTCAATCAAATGAACATGCCAACATTCTCTTGAGAATGGCTCCATTATCATTGGATTCTTCCAACCCAACTATGTAGTGTGCTTGATATGATGAATTTGCCTTCTCCCCAAGGAAGGGCACCATTTGTAATCAAATACAAACACCAGTGAAATCATTTTAACTAGGCCAAGCTCTATGATTTCTCCTCTTTTCATGATTTTTCACATAAAAATCATGATGTTTCTTATGACTCTTGCGCCCCCACTCTCTTTATTTGTATGTGTGATGGATCTTCATTCAAAGTTAAGACATTAAGTTCTTTATCTCTTTACCGCCAAAATTTTTCAAGACATATAAGTATTAAATCTTTAAAATAAATACATTAATTAAAATTAATTAACTAAATAATTAATTAATATTATTCTAATTTCAAATCACTTATATCCAAGGTTTTGAAAATCGGACCAAACAATGAACTAGAAGAAGGAGAGGTTCATGATTTGATCAATTCAATTAGGGTCAAACTTAATGATGTAATAAATAAAAATATTATTAAAAACTAATAAAATTTACATAATGATATCACATTCTTACCTTAAAAATTTTCATAATTCTAAGAAATACATGCAAATAGTTCTCAAACTACTTGATAAAAAATGTTTTATAAACTGAGCAACAATTTGAAGTTAGACATGAAAAAGTTAAACTTTAAGTTAACCTTCAATAGTTACTTTTTTTAAAATCGTTTATAGTGAAATTTTTGTATAAAATCAAAACTCTAACATCAACAACACCATCAAACGACACACCTTGCATCACTAGGTCCCAGCAGGAGGTGGTCCAACCATCCTGAGGCGGTTCCCCAACACGATGGCCAAATCAGCTAATTTGTTATTTCCATATTGCATTGGAGAAGGAATGCATACCTCAATTTTCTATGTAGCAACAAGTCGTAGATTTGAAATTTTACATCACGTGGCCTTATATCTAGCATCTTCTTGTGCAATGCAAATATTCTTGCATCAACAAAAATCAAAGAACATTCATAGCCATAGATCAAATAAGATATAAATTATGCTAAGAAAAGCAACTTGCTTATTATTATGTCCATGATTAAGTTTCGATAACAAAAAAGTATTGTTGCATATGCAACACATTTGACATATTTGAAAATAAACATAAGAAGCAATTTTTTCTCTTAACATGTGATATGCTTCTTCATGCTTCCAATTAATTTCATAGAATGAAGGAAAGAATTAGGTTATTAAATTTTTTCAAAATGAGCTTCCAGAAATAGCTAAATTCACTCTTATCGAGTTATTTTTCTTTCTATAAGAAAAACAAAACCTTAAAATCATAAAATAATACATTAAGATACATGTTGACCTCATTTTTGTATGAGGTCACTAAGACCCTTCCAGACCCTAAATCAATCCAGACCCTAGGATCTACTCTATACCCTAGGATTCTTCAAAATCAACCTAAAATCTAGGATTCTCCTAGATCCAGACCTTAGGATCTACTCTAGATCCTAGGATTCTTCCAGACCCTAAACCCTAAGATCCTTCTAGATTCAAAACTCTAAGATCTATCCAGATCCTAGAACCCTTCTAGATTCTAGATCTTAGAATCCCTCCAAACTCCAGGAATAATCTAGATTCAAATCATTCCAGATCCCTGATCAATTCAAATCATAAACCAATCTAGACTTCAATCAATTCAATGTTCAAATCAAATCTAGATTTTTAAATTTATCAAGACTTGAAACCTATCCTGGCCCCAAATCCAGTTCAAAAGTTGTTCAAATCTTGATTGTCCTTCTATCAAACTTAAATCTTGTCCTATCATTCATAATCGTCTCAAATGGTTATAGATGATATGGATAATTCAAATCTATCCATTCAAGCTCAAAACCCAATTCAAACCCAGAAATCCAAGGTCCAAGGCTTTGTCCTAAAAACCTTTTCCAAGGATTTTTCAAACACTTCAAAACCTAGTGAAAAGACCTTAGATTCAGATTCTATCAGTTGCAAACTGATAAGACATGTATCCAGAGGCAACCCTCCAAATTTGAGCCTATTCCGAGGTCTCTAACCCCGAAAACTTGATTAAAATCCAAAGGCTTTAAAACCTTCAAATATTTACAGTCTATGCCACTGAACCTTTTGCCCAGTGGATTTTGACCTTGGAGCTTTCTACAAAGCCTCCAATCACTTCCAAACCTTTGATACTGACCTATTGAGCAGTAAATTGTATTTTGCTAAACCCATTTTGACCCCTAGTTGACCAGGGGGTCAAAATGACCAAAATACTGCTATGGGGCTCAAATACCCATTTCAACTCAAATGAACTCCAAATTGCTTGGAACCACTTCCAGCAAGTTTCAAACATCAAACCTAAACTATTGGACCCAAACCCAGACCCTGGATCAACCTGGTTGACCAAGTCAGCCTAGGTTGACCAAATATGCCTTTAAGGGTCAAAACAGGCATTTTGACCGAATTGACCTCCCCAGAC
Organism: Dendrobium catenatum; assembly: GCF_001605985.2. NCBI lineage: Eukaryota > Viridiplantae > Streptophyta > Magnoliopsida > Asparagales > Orchidaceae > Dendrobium > Dendrobium catenatum. The sequence continues at coordinate 20,760,276 of NW_021319083.1, read as the reverse complement.
CTGATGACCACCTCCAATGGTCTTCAAATATCATTTAAAACTTATCCATCCCAGACCCACCCCCTGGGTCAACCTGGTTGACCCAGTCAACATATATTGACTCAATGAACGTCTCTTAAGAGTTCAAATGAATCATTTAGACCCATTTAACCAGATCAATGTCTTCTAACTTTCAAACTCATTCCATTCAATGTCTTGAATATTTCTAAACCTATTTTGAGTCTAACCCAACTTGGGTTGACCAAGTCAACCCTCACTTTTTAGTCAAATCCTTATGGCTCATGCTCCTATTTCTCCTAGTCTTGACCCTTGACTTTTGACCCTTGACTAAACTATTCCAAATAACCCTCCATACTCCCCAAGTGCCACATCATCAATTTGACCTGGTTGACTGGTCAAACCAAGTCAACAAAGCCTTAAATCCTTCTTTAAAATGGTCAAACCCTATCTTTTGACCTCAAACACATTGCCCTTAGGCTTGGGGTCTCTCCCATTTGCTGCTCATGCTCCTCCTATGCCACCTCAGCACTCATTGACTAGTTGACTGGTCAAGGGAGTCAAAGCAACCTTAAAACCCCTTTTCATAGTCAAAGCCCTATAAAATCCCACTCCCTTCCTATATCACATGCCTAAGCTCACCTCTTTAGCTTTATTTCTCTGATTAAGCCCTGATTAAGCTGCACTAAGTGGCTAGCTTAGGCAATTTAGGCAATGCCCCCCCCCCCCCCCCCCCCCCCCCCCCCCCACTTATCCCAAGTTCACCCAATGGGAGCAAGGCTGTCTAGCCTTTGAGGCAGCTTTCCAAACGTTCCAGGGACATGTGGAATTATCTGGGGAGCTGGTGAGTCTATCCTAGCCGTCCAAATTACTTGGGGACGTTTGAATAGGGAGAAAATGCCCTAATGTGCCTCATTGGAATCTAGCCCTTCTCTCACCACCTCAAGCCTCCCCAGCCGAGTTCTCTGCTCATTCAACCTCTCAACCATCTGCTATTCACCTCAAGCCTCTCCAGTCGAGCTCTCTGCTCATTCAACCCTTCAACCATCTCCTCTTCACATCCCGACCAAAACCCACCCATCAAACCTCGCCGGCGAGTGGATTCCGGTGAACTCAAGCTCAAGTCCATCCAAGGCTTATTCCAGGCGATTCATGGTGTGTCGGAGCTTGGATTCAACTAGGAACTTAAACGTGGATATTCTACAAGCTCAAAGAATTCAATAATGGTTCAATTTGTCCAAAATCAAGGTGAAAAACTCAAACCCTAGATCTAGATACACTAGTTTAAATAGCTTTTTGTAAAGCTCGTTTTAAGCCAAATGAAGTATTCCCCAAGATTTCTGTTCATCCAGGGAATGTATGTTTAAAATTTCATTGATTTTTATTAACTGTATCGAATGAACGGGCCAAAAAATGGATCATAGGGAGTCACTCGTAGTCTCTGGCGAGTGTACGTTTTCTTGACCGTTGATCGTTTGATCAACGGTCTAGATCGAGCCTCTCGGTGCCCTTGTCCGACCGTGCATCCGATTCAGTGACCTTTTTTTGGTCCGATGACATCTAGCCCGTCCATCCTAGACCGCGGGATTAGCTGCCCGCCGTCTGATTTCATCTAATCGGGATCAAACAGCGGGGCTTGATCTTCGCCGTTAGATGAAACTGGCGAAGATCCAACGGTTGCTATGCGAGGTTAATGTGGTTAAGTGAATACCACATAGACCCCAGCCGCCGCCACGTTTTCGATCCGGTGAACCCCGTCGCGACGTGTGTTATCGTGCCGCCGCGTGTTTTGATCAGGTGAGTCCGGTGCCGCCACGTGGCCTCCGCCGCCGCCACACACCTAAAATTAATCTAAAATTCATTTTTAGTTAAAAAAAAATTATAAAAATTATAAAATTAATTTTAAGTTGAAAAAAATATACATATATTTATTTTATATTAAAATTTTCAGAAAATTGAACATTTTAATTTAAAATATTAACTATATTTTAAATTATTTTAATTCATTAAATATTTCATTTTTAAATTAATAATAATTAAAATTTACTAAAATCTATAATTTATCTTAAATCATTTTGAAATATTAAAATATAATATTATTTTACAAAATTTGAGAATTAATCTTGATATTTAATTTCAAATTAAATTTAATTTGATAAAAATTTATATTTTAAATAATCATTAGTTAATTAAATATTTAAATATTACTAATAATTAAATAAGATTAAAATTAGTATATATACAAAAATTAAATAAATTGAAATTCCATAAAATATTTAATTTAATTAAAAAAGGTTATTTTTGAATATCAAGCAATATCTTAATTAATTTAAACGACTTAATTAACTTAAGATTTAAAAAATTCATAATAAATTTAATTCAACTCACAAAAATATGTATATTACATTGAAATTTTCAGAAAATTAAGTTTTTGATTTAACTCATTTTCAAAATTTAAAATCTAACTTATTATAATTTAATTTGAATTACTTTAATAGTATAATATTAATTAATTTATATTAAGTATTATATTAATTATTTTCAAAATTAATTTTTTTTTAAAATAATTTTGAAAAACAGTGGGTCTCTCAACCCCTAAAGTTTTTTTTTTAAATATTTCATCATTTTATCTTAAAATATATATATATATATATTATATATATATATATATATATATATATATATATATTATGTGTGTGTTGTGTGTGTGTGTGTGGTATTTATATATTATTTATGTATTTTGAATTTTACTTTAAAATTATATACATTTAAATCCTCAAGTATTTGAGAGATCTCTTTGAAATCTTAAATACAAATTGAATGTTTGAATAGAGTTAATGGGGTTGATTAGTGAATACTCACTTTTTTTTTATTATTCACTAATCTTATATTTAATTGTATGTTTTATATTAACACATGCATGCTTAGGAAACACACACCACTTAGCCTAGGGATCTCCTAGATTTAGGACTTGTGTGATTGTATGTATTTATTTCATGTTATGTATATCAATCAAGGGTTAGTTAACATTGATTTAAACCTATCAAACTTAGTGACATCATTAAGGACAAAAATTAAGGGCATGCTTAGAAAATTTAGAGAAATTCTAGAAATTAGGATGTACATCTTCTGGACTTGAAATTTGAACCATTTAAACTTAGTGACACTCTCAGCCCATAGGAAAATTTTCACTAATTTTTGAAGTTATTAAGTCCCCTAATTAAATTGTCCTAAAATAAATCCTAATTAAGCCTTAAAACCTTCTAAACAATGTAATAAATAAAGATTAACCCAAAAAATTATGAGGCAAGACCCTTAACGTAACCAAGAATTAAACCTTAATCAATGAAAATTTAAAACCAACTCCAATTTGATGTAATTCTGGCTCTGTATCTAATTTTAATTGAAAATTATATTTAATTAATTTAATTAATCAATAATAATTAAAATAAAAAATTCCAAACACTTGGGAATCGCCTCCTTAGGTCATTCCTAACTTTGGAGCTTGAATTTTCAAAGCTTGTTGGAAACTTAATTTGGAGCAAAACCACAAAAAGACTTTTAATTAATAATTTCAATAAAAATAGCACTTGAACTTCAAAATTTCATAACTATTGAAAGAAAAATCAATGACAAACTCATTGAATCAATATAGTGCAATATTAAAAAATAATCAAATCTAAATAAACAAAAGTCAATGGTCAATTAGGTAAAAAATGGGTCAGAACTTCAAAAATTATAAACTTTGACTAGAAAAAACTCAAAATTGTGGTGTGGACCTTCTAACAAATCATAATTAGTTATAGTAATTTAATTAAAAATCTGAAACTCTTAAAGTTAACTCCTAATTTAAAAATTCAAAATTTGACGCCCTTAATTACATATCCGATAACTCTCAAAGTTTACTAATTCCCTAAATTCTAGAATTTTCTTAATAAGCGCTGAGATAAATTCTTAAACTAATCTTTAAAGATCAATAACAACTCCCCCTAAATTTAATCTATTCCTCTTAATTTCAACCAACTTAAATTAATTTAATCAACCCCGATTAGTACTAGGTAACCCAGGCTACGAGGCTATTTAACTTATCCCCAAGGAAGGTGAAATAAACTTCACGTGCCTCGGTGTGAATAAAGTTAGTAATCAACTACCCCTTAAAATATATTTAATTAATTCTTAATATATTAGTACTTAAATTTTAATCTAAATTCTCTTTTAAGCCTTAACATAAACTCAGATTTTTATAATTTAGCTAATAACCAAACCTAGGATCTACCAGCCCACACGATCCTTTTACACACTACACTTTAGATGGTTTCTAGACATAGCAACTCTATATCTAAGGTTTAGGCCAGTGTTTTACTTGACAGTTTGTGTGCCCAAATTTTTCGTAGTTTTCACTAGAAATTATGGATGAAATTGCTTGGCTATATTGGTTTACTTTTTCTGCACTCTTGTGGGCATGGAGTGTTGTGTTTGGAGACTAGAAGACCCCTAGGATAGGTACGATCTGGAAGTTGATCTAACAGTTTTTTGCGGTGTCCATGCTCATGAGGGCAATAAAGGGAGGGGTAAGTTAATAAAAAAATTAAAATTATTATAAACTTGTACAGGTGCTTTCAGCTGCTATAGCCCCAAATAAAAGAGTGGTGTGCCAGGTGTGTTTACTCTTATTTTGTACATATTACTGGCTTTTGGGAGTAAAAATATTTTTAATTTAATTACTGTTTAGGATAACCCTGCATTCGAGAGTCCTAAAATTTTGATTTGATATAAATGGTAATTTGTAATATTTTTTAAGTGGTTAGTGAAAGTTAGATTTTGAGTTGCGGATATATAAGTTCCAAGGCGTTGTGTACCTCCGAAGAGAAAAGGACACCGTATGGTGAGTGAGCCCTTTTCTATTTGGAGATCCAAATTTGGATCATCACTTATTCTTTAACCCAAAGAGAAAAGAAGTGGGCCCTTCACCCTTAAGGGAAGCCTGCCGCTCTTATCCATTTGGATAGCTTACTACGAAGAACCAAGGGTCCAAAGAAAAAGAACCCAAAGGAGAACGATGATTGAAATCGAAAGACTGAGAGTATCCCATCATAACTACTTGCGTCATTACTAGGGTTTAGACCCGGGTTGTGTGCAGTGGTGCCTCCACCTGTTCTTTCCTGCAAGACCGGGTTTGTAATAAGTAAGACAATTTGCCTTAATGGATTATTCTATTGATTTAAATTAATATTTAATATTGATATGTTAGAATGATTGGCCCTTAATATGCCAAGCTTTTTCTTAGTCTTTTGTGGGCATTTGTGTGCCGCTTATGTTTTTGCCTGGACTCATGAGGCTTGCCGAGGTGGTGAAATTCTTATATTCATAACAATTAAAGTCCTAAATTTTTAGTGAGTGCTAAATAACATAGAAAAAAGATAAATGAATCTAGGAGATTAGGCCGGGGATCGAACCCAGGGTCAGCCATGTCATATTTCTGCATTACTCTTTCCATTGCCCTTGTTAGACCCTTCCCCGCCTGCGGGTAGAGTCTGGATTAGTCTGACCTATGAGGATCGAGGTGCCGACACAGAGGAAGTCCATTCTTCTAAAAAATTATTTTCTAAGCTTATTTTTAAAATTTCAAGCATATCTGATTTGAAGTTGTCAACCAGCACACATTGCATTAGAAACATACTTAAAGAGTCAAAATTTTAATTGCATTAGTCCTTAGCATTTTTTCACCCAACATAAGTGATAGGGGCCAATTAAAAAAATCTCTAGATGTCGGCCCCAACTCTCCAAAGCTTTAAATAAAATGTCCCTACCACTCTTTCATAAAAAAGCGAATTCATATATTTTAAATCGATTAGGTGGTTAGCTGGCTCCCCAATCTAGGCCAGGGTAAGTCCAAACCTTGCACTGCATTAGTTAGATTCGGACGACTGTGGTCCAGTATCTAAACTAGATTTAGGATTCGGGGCATATTTTTGATTATAAGACCCTAAAACTTCGAGAATCTAATCACAAATTTCTAATAAAATGCTCAACTCTAATTAAATATTCTTTCAATCCTAAAATATAAAACCCAACACTTAAATTAAGTTGGGACACTTTTGGATGGTTCCGAAATCTCAAAGTGTCCCCTACTTCTGGAATCTCAAGGTGTCCCCTACCTTTCTCCACTTGATTCTGTTAATAACTGTGCAATCTCGATCCATTCCCTTTTGAACTTCCAAAATTCATTCATTTTTGGTATCACTCATAGAAGATCTAACAAAATTATGTCACTATTTTAATCGAGAGTTTTCGTAGGAGACTTTGTCTCCCTACGATATAATTAACTAGGAGGGCTTAAGCTCGTAGGAGATTTGGAACCACACACATGCACCTGATTTTAAAATTAATTTTTCTAAAATCTTATTAGATTTCTTTGGAAAAAAGTTAAAAAATGAGCGTCGTTATTACATTAGAAGGATTATCATTGAATGGTGTTATCTCCCTTCGGGGAGATACATTCTTCTTTGTTAAGGCTTTGGATGTGAATTCGACGATCGTACTTCTTGAATATTATAATTGGATATTTAGTTGAACTTCACTATGTTCCCTCGGGGCCATACAAAGTTCTCTTTAGAATATGGTCATGATATTCAAGATGAGTTTCATAATTCTAAGTTTGAACACCGTTATGAAATTTTATTTTCATCATTCGGGGTGATATACTTTTTCTACCGAGTTGATTCGACTTTAGAATTAGAAGTCAATCTTAATTTTAAGATTCCAAAAGAAAATTAATATTTTTAAAACAATCTTTCAAAATTCAACAAACAATACAATAATAGATGCAAACGAATATGATTATACCGCATGAAAAATGGTTGTGAAGGAGGCTAAGTATGGACTGGGGCTAGAGGAATTGACAGCTAAAACGACTAGCTCCAGCGAAGCCTTCGTCTCAAGAAGTAGCTCATGAATGGACGTCTGGTTCCGGAGAGAATTTGGGACGGAGTCAGGATCGGGAACGAGAGAAAAAAAAAGATGAATAGCGAATGGGATTAGTTATTAGGGTTTAAGAAATAGTTCACATGATTATGACTGTTTGATTCGAAATCAATGGCCTGTAATACCTAGTTTTAAAACCGCATTGTTCTCTTCGAACTGTTTCGATTCGCCAATCAACCGGTTCAAATGCGATTCCGCTACAATCGAGTGCGATTTCACTCGATCATAGTTTTCACATTTGTCGGAATCGGGCACCTGACCAGTTCACTATTTAATCGATTTAAATGGGTGACCCGGTCTAATTTTAAAACCTTTCTTTCATCACAAGATAACTTCTTGAAAGCCAACCGACTCCATATATAGTATCATTTTCAACTTCCGCCATGTTTGACAAGAAGTAGTGCTCTGTTAAAGAGATGAAGAGCTCATTTTATATGCATATTTAATTAATTCTATATAGATATCATCATATTTGTTCACTTAGTTATGATTTCCTTCAATAAATAATTTTAAATCTAGGAAATATTGGGTGTTATTATGTATGTTTAATTAATTCTATATAGATATCATCAATTAGTGCAAGATGCTTAATGATGAGATAAATGCCAACCATTGGGATGATCAACCTTACTCTCAGTCAAAGATTACTTCAGTTAACATAATAAGAGGGGAGGTAGAATAAAAAGTTTTCCCAATGGATGAGATTACTTCAATGGATTTTTAGGATTTGATAATTTAGACATCATTTGTGACAATTTTCTTCTTGATTTCTAAAACAATTTTCTAGTACAAAAATTTATAATAAAAAAAAACTTTGTACTAAAAAAATTGATCTAAAAATAATAAGAAAGTCATCCCAAACGAAACCTAAGTTGTTACATTTCTTAGCTAGACTTTTTGTATTATATTTAGGTCAGAGTTAAAATTGATTGGAGTAAACACTTTGGCTATGCTTTATCTATTTTAGTTTAAGAACTGATGTCCTTCAAGCTATTGTAAACATTATTAGAAAATTCTTAGCTTAATTTTTGTTGTTAATATTTACTTTTTAAATAGCAGAATAATTTAATGATATTTGATGTTAGTTTGAAACAATTATCAAAACAATTGTTAGTTATACTTATTTAAAATTATTATGACACTAGCTCATCTTATGCTTTATTTGGGACAGCTTTCTTTCTGCTCTATGAAGCAGTTTTTTACTATAAAAATTTTTTAAACTATAAATTTTTTAACTAGAAAAAAGTAAAAAAGGCGTCCCAAACGACGGCTTCGTTTGGGACTGCTTTCCTGATGCTTCTTAAAGCAGCTTTCTAGTACAACAAATATTTTTTTGTACTGAAAAGATACTTTAAGAAGCAATTAGAAAGCTATCCCAAACGAAGCCTTAGTCTATTGATTGAGAGTTTTGACTATCAATCAAGAGAACTTTGAATTGAATCTTACGTATATGATGTATGGATGAATTTGTCTTAATTCACCAAAATGTCTCAAAAAAATTATTATGACAAACAATTTATAAACAGTTGCATTAATTTTTTTAACTAATGGCTATAGCTTTTGTCCTTGTGGATAAAAAATTAACATTATTTTATTAAAACCAAGGTTATGAAAATCGGACCGGACAACAAATCGGAAAATTTATCAACAGCTGCATTAATTTTTTTAACTAATGGCTATAGCTTTTGTCCTTGTGGATAAAAAAATTAACATTATTTTATTAAAACCAAGTTTATGAAAATTGGACCAGATAACGAATCGGAAGAATGAGAGATTCACAATTCGACCGGTCTAACCTGGGTCAAACCGGATGATGTAATAAATAATAAATATTATTAAAATTTAAAATTTTAACATAATAATAATGTTATCATTCAAAGTTTGAGACTAAAAATTAAACTTAAAAAAAAAAACTATGAAATATAAAATTTACATAATTAAGTAAAAGAATTTTTTAAAAATCTCACATAAAAGGAAAAAAAATCTATTTTATAAGTGTATAAATTTAATTCTAACCTAAGTTTATAAATTATTTTTATTAAAATGTATTACAATTATTAAATGTTTTAAATATATGTTAATTAATTTATTTAAAAATTAAGAAATTTGAACTGGCTGGTTCAAAATAATCTAGACCGGTTGAATCGGCGTTTCTAACCGGTTCAAAGCAGATGCAGTTTTAAGATTGAACTGGACCGTTCTTGTGACCGGTTCACGATTGAATTGGCCGGTCTGATCGATTTTTTAAAAATTGGTTAAAACAGTATGTTTTATTGGACAACTCATCATACCTACAAAGTAGCCTTATCCCCACTTACCACAACTTTTTGATAAATATGTTTAAGCAATGTTATGCACATTAAAGGCATTCACACATAAAATTCTTAAATTTGATGCTTCTACATCACATGAACACATTCACATCGCATTCATTTTCCTTTAGAGAAATATTATCTGTTATGTCTGAATGTTCATTTTGGATTAAAATGTAATACATTCCGGCAAATTAATATTTATGTAAAATTATTTTTGTTTTCGAATCTTGTTGATCTACAAACCAACAATGCTTTGACTTCTTTGATTGGTGATGGAGACATTCGCATTGGAAACAGTACAAGAATTTATGGAGTGTATTATTACTATTTGCTAAATGAACTCTTCAGATGGTATGGCACCAAAAAAAGCATTAAAAAAAGAGCACAATATAATAATTGATGTAGCCGTTGATGTTGTTCCAATTATTGCTAAAATCAATGACCAATCAGGTCTAATTTGCCCTCTAAAAAATTTCAAATGGATGTTAACCAAATTTCTTTAAATGTTCAACTCAACTTTCTACTAAATCCATTAGTTTAGATTTATATTATAAATATGAATGGTTAAATATTGAAGATGGTAAACTAATTATGCATAATAATTTATATTATTACTGAAGGCTTATTTATAATTTACCATTTTAAACATTTTGAAGGTAGAACTTACTTACTAATTTCTTATAGTATCACATCAAAGTAGTTGGTTCAGCTATGATTGGAAGTAAAACTATGACCACAAGGGAATAGTAATTTTATTGTGGATATTTGCTTCTTATTTGACAAGAAACAAAACTTGTTAAGGCATGATTCAATAAGTGCATGGTGAGCATCTTCGGTGGGTCGTGTGAAGCAATTGAGCGCCTGGGATTGGGACTAGTTCTTTGATTCTTTGGTCGATTCATTGAGCTAAACTTAACCTAGTTCCAACTAGGGTTTCTCCTCTCATTGCTATTTGTAAACTTAGCAACGATGAGTTCTTCAGCTTTCCAAATTCTGTCATTAGTTATTCTTTGTGTAGAGGTAAATGAAAAAAGCAAATAAGAAGCATAGAAAAAGTGAAAATTTCTTTTATTTTTATTTTTATTTTTGCATTGCATGTGGTGCTCTGTTGCAGCTCGGGTTCCCTTGCACCACCCTCTTCTTTCTCACCTCATTTAGCTCGCTAAATCGTAATTTTCTTTGATCTCTCCTTCTCTTCGTTGGAGTGCCTCCTAGCCTAAGTCAACCATCTTATTAGCCATGTATTTGTCTGACTATCATATGTTAAATGGTTTCCCCTTCTCAAACACCATCCAATCGGCTGATCATGATCTGAAAATGTTTCTTAACTAGATACACCTCTCTGGCAAAAAAGTTTCTCTACGTTACATCTGACTAGTAGTACAAGATTTAGATTTCGTAAGAGGAGATTGATGAGAGCTCTAAAGCATTGAGCTATGCTCTTATTGGCTACGTGATTAACAAGTCTCCATTTTATAGTAATTTCCTTCTTACTATTAAGAAGCTATTGCATTAGAGGGAATGACATCTATCTTTCTATTGTGTATGAATGAAAACTTTAATCATGCTCATCCTTTGACATGTTTGCAGATGAAAACACTTCTATCCCAAACTTTTTTAATCATACTAGTATATAACCTCTAAATTATCCTGACAACGTGCTTGATTAGTGATAGGTTGGGAGCTGCCTCCATTATCCTTTTAATATTTCTACTCATATTAAACTAAACACCACCACTCCTAACATCCTTATTAACACATAAACTCCCTCCACCAACAAATCCCTCCATGGCATGGCATAAGACCTTAATGTCCTTGCTTTGGCCTCACTTACTACAAGATCTTCTTAACCACTTTTTTTTTTGGGTTCTTCTTAACCCCTAGACCTACAACAAATGGTAAAAAGGGCACTTGGATCACTTTGGTGGACCTTGTGTCACAACCCGACCTGATATGATCCAAAATTGCAGAGGTCATACCATGTCCAATTATGGCAAGACTGACCCCAAAATATTATAGGAAAAGTACTAAAACATAATTTCTAATTTATATAAAACATAGAGCTACTACTGAATGTAATATAAAGTAGAATATTACTAAGTCTCAAAATAATTTTTTATATATCATTCAAAAATATATACAATCTGAAATCTATCTAAAATTGTGCGTGACAACTGTGGACCTCCGAAAGAGAGCACCGCGCGAACGGGTCGATTGAAAGGGCAGATTGGATCGTGCATACGACTAACCATTGAGGATAGAGGCTGACGCCAACACACCTCGATGGATAGTAATATACACGACCTAGTCACGGGTTTCCCCTATCCGATACAAAGGCTCGAATGAGGTTTAGTAGATGTGGGGCCAAGTTTCCCACGGGCGCAAGCCCCCGTGGTTAATTACATCCCAGGCCAAAGCCCGAGAAAACTCTCGATTAAGGATCATACATTATATTTTCCGAGATTGGGATTGGTACAAGGTATAGACTAAGAAGTCCTACTCAAAGGGGAAGAAAGGTCTCAAAGAGGCTCAGTCAACATGCGTGGCTGATACCAGCACTCGTAGGCTCTAGGGTACTAAGGAGAAACTAGAGGAAATAAAATCAAGCACTCAATCACATGCGTGAGAGAAAGGATGGAGGTGACGTCATCATGTGATGCAGATAAGTAGGTTTTAGGGTCCCTAAAAGGAAGGGATCTACCTACTATTTAAGGCATACTACGAGACCGAATGTAGTAGCCTTGAATCCTAAATCTAGGTTGGGCTTAGTGCTCTACGAAATACTAAGACCCGTGTCCTAGCTAATGCTGTGCAAAAACCTGGGCTACCCCGGCCTGGATGGGGGAGCCAGCTAACCACCTAATCGCTTTAAAACCATGCTATCCAGTCAATTATGAAAGATGGGTGGGAGGTACAGTTATTGGAAATAGGACCGACATCTAGAGAGTTTCCTAATTGGTCCCTAACTTATGTTGGGTAAATGCTCATAACTAATGCAATTAAATTTTAATTAAATTGATTTCTAATGCAATGCATGCTAGTTGAAATGTCAGCTCATGATTGTTTTGGATTTTAAAAACAGGCTTAGTATAAAATAATTTTTAGAAAAGACTGAGTCTCCCTAGGTCCGGCACTTCATTCTCATAGGCCAGATTATCCGGACTCTACCCGCAGGTAGGGAGATATCTTATAAGAAGGAGAGAGAAATACATTAATATGCATGCGACCCCGGACAATTCTGGCAGTTCCCTATAGTCGTTAGGCTTCTATGTTATTTAGAACTTAAAATTTTGGATATTAATTATGAGTAGAAGATTTTTGTAATCCTTAAAAGAGCCTAACGTAATCCAGGCTAAAACAAAACACGACATGCAATAAAGAAACCTAGAAAAAGCAGGTAATTTCTACTACACAATCAGGTAAGCACATCAATATAAATCCAAATAAATCAACTAAATGGCCATAGGCAAACTGCCCTTATTACAACCCAGGGTATGCAGAAAATAAAGTGGCCGGGCACCACTGCCAACAACCCGGATTTCTAAGCCTATGACAGACGCCAATAACTTTGAGTGGGATATTGGGAAATCTTTAGTCTTCTGGATATCTTCTCCTTGGACTTCTTGGATCTCTCCTCCTTGGACTCCTTGGATCTCTCCTCCTTGGACTCCTCGGATCCGTCATGGCTTGAATATCCAAACGAATAGACAATTCTCCCTTCTAGGGAGTATTGCCTTTTCTCTTTGGATATCTAAAGCCATCCAGCTCGATCTTCCAAATGGAAGAAGACTCTCCCCTTAGGGATGCCTTCTTCTTTTAGAATCCGAACTGGATAAGAATATCCCAACTCAGAGTTGTTTTCACAACTCTTAACAATTATTACAAATAAATTTTACATCAAATGGGAAGCAGTAAATTCTAAAGCCCTGCAAAGTTATCCTAATAAAAAAAATCTCAAGCAGTTTATATGAAAATAAAAATGCTAACACCATTGACCCTATGCCAAGCCATGCTCTTAATTTTGAGGGCTAAGCGCTCCACCTGTAGCATTTATAATTATTATTTATTTAGCCCTCATTTATTTGGGGGAGCTCAGCAAGCACCTGCATAAGACATCATTAGAAATCGTGACAGGGCCCTCCCTTTAGCATAGCGTGAGCATGGCCACCTGCACGAAAGAACAGTATATATGCATATAGATCGTTCCTAACCTAGGGGTAAATCTAATGACCATCACATCCAGAGTGCAGAAAAAGTAAGCAAACACAGCAATTCAATTTTCAAACAGCATGCAATAAAAATATCGAAAAGCTCCGGTACACAGCAGAAAAAATAAAACCTAGCGGCCTAACCTAAGTATAGAAGTAGTGCCCTAGCAAACAATGCTATGTGTGTGTAAAGCTGGTGTGGCTTGGATAGGTCCTAAATTGGGTAGTTAGTTAAAGTTGCCTAAAGTTGTAGTTTGTTGAAGGCCAGAAAAGAAAATTTTTATCAAAGTTGAAATATTAATGAATTAGGGTCCATTTTTAGAAAATTTAGTTTGTTGATCAGTTTTAAAGAACTTAGGGTGATGATATTTGAAGTTAAAGTTGTATTAGCCAATTTTGGAAAGTCCCGGGTCCTTCTGAGACTTATACTAAGGGTCCAAAAAGTCACTATGAGAAATAGGCTAGCTATGGGTCTCCTAATACTTTAAGAAAATACTAGACATTAATACGAGTAGTTAGACTGGTAGTACGCTAGATTTGGAGTTTTCTAGGCAAAGTTATGAACTTTCTAAGTTTCGGGCCCTATCCTATAGACTAGGATTGACCAAAAAGTTGACTTTAGGATCTAGGCCAGATTCTAGAAACCTAATATTTTTTTATAAATACTAGACCCTAATAGGAGTCTAATTCCACTGAGTTTACCTAATTTGGAATTTTCTATAATTAGTTATGGATTTCTAAAGATCGGGTATTTATGGGAATTTCTAAATTTCTTAATAAATGGCCTTTTTTATTATTTTGATCCAAATCAACTCCAAACTGATTGGAATCCCAAAGGTCAGTAATGACCAGATAAAGTGTTCCCAAGTGTTTGGAGAAGATTTGGGATTTTTAATAGTTTTTTTTAATAATTTATTAGGGGCAAAAAGGTAACTTCAATCTAAGGTTAAATTAAGAGTTAACCTAGAGTAAAAATAAGGAGCCCTATTTATCTAAAGTCAAGGGTCAGATTCTGGACAATTCAAGGTATGGTGGGTAATTTTCTGACATAAAATGTATTTATTGTATTTTTCGGAAGGTCTCGGGGCCTTATTTAACATGTTAATTATGGTTGGTTAATTAAGGGCTCTAAAAGCTCCTAAAAATTTCTAGAAAATTCTGGGAGGCTTATGATGTCCCTAAGTTCAAGTGTTAAAGTTCTTATGTCAATCCTGGATCTATCCTAGCACCTAGAAAACTTCTAAGTTCGCTAGACGGGTCCTTAATTGTTGTCCTTAAGGTGTCACTACGTTACATGGGTTTAAAGTGCTGTTTTTTCTAACCCTCAAGGTAATAAATGCATGGGAGTATAAAAATGAAATAAACACACCATGTCCTTAGATCTAGGACAGCCTAAGCTAAGTGCTCGTGGTGCGACCTAAACATGCAAACTACGAACAGTAAAGAAGTAAAGACACCTAATGAAGGGATTAGTGAATGATTGAGACTCGATCATCCACTAATCCACTCCCCCATGATTTGCTTTTCACATATAGGATCCATGTCTAAAATTTCATCGAATAGTGAATCTCCCAAAATTAAGGTTTAATTATAAGTAATTTCAAAATAATTTAAAATAATTATATAAATATAGATTTTTCTTGAAAAATAAGATAATTCAAAATAAATCAGTTTGTAATAAGTAAATATATGGGAGACCCACTGACCACCCTATCGAGGTTTCAAAAAGGTTTGAAAATAATTTGTATTTTAAAAAAATTATGATAATGGATATTTAATTAATATGGAAAGACTCGGAATAACGGTCTAAAACTAAAGCCTGTCAAAATAGCCAAAACCAAGAGCTAGAAATGGTTTCAAAACATAAAGCTCACTTTTCCGAAAAGAACTAGAGGTTGCACGCCAAAATCCGATTTAAAACGGCGAAGATATGCAATTTACAAGTTTAAATATAATAAAAGAATATTTTAAAATAATGCTGTTTTACTGTTTTCAAAATAAATATATATATACTACAATGTTTTTGTACAGTACAGATTTCAAGATATACATAATTCAAATACGTTCAAAATGAGGTGCTGTGCGTTGAAAACGGAGCTAAAACAAAAAAGTTGTGAATTTCTGAAGTTTAAATACATCAAAAGGATTTAAAAATAATTTAAGATAACCAATATTTAAAAATAATTATATAAAAAAATAAAATAAAAATAATAATAATAAAAGAATAAAGTAAAATTTTCATATTTATGAAATTTAAAGTAATAAAATATAGTGATAAAATATTTTAATTATTAATAAAATTTTAAGTAATTTGAATAATCAAAATAATTACAATAGTATATAATTATTAAAAATATATTTTATATTTAAATAAATATAATAATAATAAGAAATCATAAAATGA
Source organism: Dendrobium catenatum (assembly GCF_001605985.2). Lineage (NCBI taxonomy): Eukaryota > Viridiplantae > Streptophyta > Magnoliopsida > Asparagales > Orchidaceae > Dendrobium > Dendrobium catenatum. The sequence goes on along the minus strand of NW_021319083.1, from coordinate 20,744,368 downwards.
TAACAAAAATGAGTTAAAATAATATAATTATTAATATTATAATTAAGATAATAGTATTATATTATAATAGTAATTATAAAATAATATAAAAAAAACATTTTCTTACTATTTTTAAAATAATTAAACAATATACCTAATATTTTCAATTAAAAATAATTTTAAATTAAAGAGGCTGAGAATACAAACAATTCGAGGTATTGCACGCATTTTTCGGCTCAAAAATGAATTTTTGGCGATTTTTTGATGAAAATAAGGTTAAAAAATCTTTTAAAAATCAATTTTAAATTCGAATTCTCCAGCGTGCGACACTTGGCGCGTTCTGGTTCGTTCCGGGACTGCAGCCAATCATTGGTTGCGCCGCCAGCCAATGATTGCGGCAATCATACCGCAATCAAGCTAAGCTCACTTAATCCACGTCGGCTCCATCCAGAGCCGTTGGATCATCGCGTGATCCGATCGAACGGCTCAGATCTCGTCGGACCAAGATCCGAATGCTCAGGGAGCTCACGCGGTCGCACCAGACCGCGGCATGGTCAGATCTGATCCGTTGATCGGCGGATCAACGGCCAGAAATTCGCCTAGCTCAGGCGGGATGAACCAAAACCCTAAGACCCAAATTTTGCCTCGTTCTCCCAAACCACTCGACGAAATCCCATGAAATTTTATACACAGGTTCTATGAGTGAAGAGCATCAATGGGGGACAAATAATTTGGAAAATAATCAGCTTTTCAAAAAGGTATTTAACCCAAATCTATGTGATCTATTCTAAGGGTTTTTGAGAGATCTAACCGTTCGATTTTCGCATTTTTGGGCTCGTTGGATTCGTTGAAGCGGTAGGAATATTTCTCTAGTTGACGTTGAACCCTGATTCTCCTTGGATCAATCGAAAATCAGCCTGAAAGGAACGTGGTGCTCGGTTTCGCCGGAGTTCTCGCCGCCGGCGACTCGAGCTCGTCGGATCTTGGCTGGGGAAGATGAGAAAACTCTCCAAGAGTACTCACCCGAAATCTCAGAGGGTTTGGGCGCTTGGATCGGGAGGAAGAGTCCAAAAAAGTCCAAAAAAAGGTTAACTTTTTGGTATTTAAAGAGCCTAACCCTATCATCAACGGTGGGGATTTAATCTAACATCAAATAGGAGGGAAATTAATCATATTAGGCTGTGGTTTTGAATTCAAAACGAAGGGGCATTGATTAGGGATTGAATAGGCTCTTAAATCCACTTAATTGGATGATTAAGACCTATTTAGAGCCATGGTTGACCAAGTCCACGTTTGACTTGGTCAAACCAGTCAAGGGGGTCCATGGGGATGAGGGATTGAGCCAAGCCAAGGTCTAAGTGCATCTAAACTTGATTTAGGCTCTAAATGGGCTAAGTGGTCAACCGGGTTGACCCAGGGTCCAAGTCCAGGCTCAACTGACTCAACTCGACTCACTGAACCCATTAGAGAGGGTCTTGGGGTCTGGCTTGGTCAATTTGACCAAGTCAACCCTTTGACCAAGGGTCTTGGCAAAATCGAGGTCAACAACAACATAGAGAAAAATAAAATAAAAGCCCGAGATTGTGTAACCAAATTATCAAATTACAAAACATAATCAAATTACCATAAATTGTGTAACACATCATTATGAAGCTTTAATTTAACTGAAACACTATTTTTAAATGTTAAAATAATTTTTTTAGTAGGAAAAAATTACTATTTTTTCAAAATCACGTGATAATTTTTTTTTAAAACATACTTAAAATATTTATAATCTCAATCTTTATAACGTATAAAAATTTACATGGTAAAAGTTTTATCAAAACAAATTTATCGTCATTTTTTGGTATGGAAAATAAACATTTAATTTGAAAACTATCTAAAACGTTAAATTATTAAAAACTAAAATAGACAAATATAACATACCTTGAGACAAACAAATTTTTCAACTAGGCTAACAGACAAAACCGGCTCTATGACTGTAACGTTTCTTCTTATCTATTTTCTCTTTTTTCATTGTTTTATTCGGCTTCTTAATTTTTTTTTAGTGAAAATAGATTTTTGTAATATAATAATATAAAGGTACAAAGACAAAATTATGTCATTATTTAGATTTTAGTGTAAAATTTATATAAATCTTTTTATAACTTCAAATTTGGAGATAAAAAAAATTATGAAAAAATATTGATAGGTTAGCTAAGTATGTCTAAAATGATTGGGTGAAATATAATTGTAAAATAGACAACTATAATCTCAAAAAATCCACTTGTACCACTAAAATTTCTTAAAGAATTTCACTAGTGCCCAAAAATTATGAATAAATTAGTGAAAAAAATAATAAATTTTTTTGTAGGTAAAAATCTTTTTTTTTTTTATAATTTTTTAGTATAGCACATTGGCTCTATTGAAGCACTCATACAAGGATGTGTGTCATCTCACAGTCCCTTCAAACCTAGACTTAATAGCTCCTCTACGTTTGAAGTGAAAGCTAAGTTGAAAAAGGGCACAAGAAAGCCTATATTATGTGGCTGTCGTAATCGGAAGAACTAACCACCAAAGGTCAAAGTTGAGGAGAAAGCCTAACAAAAAAAGCCGAAAGAAAACTTCAATGATCATTATGGGCAAACTCAATCTCTAATTTCTCTGAGATCGAAGTTAACGAGGAGATAACTAATTGATGTTTCAAGGCAAAAAATAGCTAAAGTGAAAATGAGTATTATGTATTTGATTATACTTATGAAGGATTAATTTTCTTTACTAAGCATTTGCATAATAATTATAGAAAGATAAAGAAAATGTTTACATGTTCAAAAAGGGAGCATAATGAATTGCAAGGTGAGCTTTCCAATTTGATTAAAGAGTTTGATGTTTTTAAAAATGGTTTGAAAAAACAAATCTCAAACATATTAAATTAGAAACAACATACAAAATATTAGAAGCTCAGGTGTTTCATTTGCAGAAAAGTAAGCATGAATCGTAGGTCAAGTTAGGCATATTTAGAAGTGCAAATGAATACCTTAGAAAATAGCTCACATAACTTAGAGCAATTGCATCTAGCTTCCTACACACTCACAAACAATCTATTTGTGCACCTCAAGTATTATGAGGAAGAGTGTGGGCTCCGAAAATTCGACCCCGGCCTCCCCGCCACTATTCGATTTCTTGGGTGAGGGAGTTTTAACAAACTAAGTTCCAGGGTAAATTTTGGAAGGCAGATGGTTTTGTAGATAAGACGCTACCCAAAGATTTCGCCCTCATTTTATGAGGACTTTATGATCTGAGTTCTGGTTTCCTATAGGCGCAAGCCCCTATAGTTAATTACCCCTCCCAATAACGAGAGAGAACTTTCGATTAAGGCTAGTCGTCAATCAGATACGTAGAAATACGTGTTATCTGGTATATAGTAGCAGCAATGGATTGGATACTGATAGAAATTGGATTTAGAAATTGGGTTTTGATTTGGGTACTTGAGAACTGGATTTGGATTTGGGAATTTGGAGAGTTTGATATTTATAGTAGAAATTTAATCATCCTGCACTTAAAGCTGGTGGTGGGGGAATGGATGATGGACCCGATCAAGATCCCATGGTTCCGTCGTAATGCAGGCTTTTATATCATATTTGAATTGCATAAACATTGGCCACCATCTCGGATGATCCAAATTCATTAAATGAAATATATATTCTGAATGTAGATGACGTTCCGGACATAATGACATTGAACGTTTGTTGATCTGAAATTGTTTGGGCGACATCAAGGGCCAAATTTCTCGATATGCATTCTATTACCTTGGGAAACATGTCACCATTACGATTGATCCCAATTATTCATAAAAGATGTATATTTTGAATGTCGAGGATGTTCCGGATGCAGTGGCATAGTCCATTTCATTATCGGACATCATCTAAGCGACGTCGAGGCCTGATTTCCTCGAAATACGCGTTGTCTCGAAATTCATGTCACTCGTTAGGATGATCCAAATTGAACAAATAAAATACAGTTTTTGAGTATTTGCAATGTTCTGAACATAATGACGAAGTCCGTTTGTTAATCCGACATCGTTTGATCAGCCTCACGCTTTAATTTCGGGTGTCGGTCGTCTCTTTTGACCAATCTCATCCTATTCAATTACGGGGGGCCTTGACCCAGCATAATTCAATATCCTGATCGCAACATGCCATCCATTTGGCAATCAGAGGTCATTTAATCTCTTAAGTGATGTGTTTTGTCAATGCACACATTGCCTAAATGATCATTTTTGCCTCTTTTCTCATGGTTTATATGTAGGGGTCAACAAATGCCCCCCAACAAATGTGGTACGCGTCTAGAGCGAATCACGTTTGTTGTAAGCTGATTGACCCTGTGTATCTCTAGATATTTATTCTAGATGTCATACTAGGGATTCCATTTAGTGGATCTCCAAGAATTTGCTCAGATGTCACACTAAGGCTTTTCATTTAGTGGATCTCTAAAACTTGTTTAGATGTCACACTGCTCTATTTTATTAGATCTTCAAAAATTTATTTGGATGTCACTCTAAGACTTTTCAAAGAGTCAATTTATGTGCCTTCATGGATCTTTAGATACACTTGCAATCTTCAATATAATTGATATATTTTCTCTTGGTCAAGTAAAGATCCACGGGATATTGATAGAGTACTTTTTTTTTTAGGTTTGTAGAGCATCACCCTGTGGATTGACGCTAGTAGATAGCATCACCACCATTTGTTTTCTTCAATTGTCGCAATCACTTTAGTTTATAGTCTTTCTAAATATGCTTTACATTCTTCTACCATCTGGTTGAACTTTGGCAGAATTTTAAATATTTATTTGGGGATCTCGGCATGCAGCGCGATGTCGACCAAAATAAATATTTAAAAATGCCCCCAGTCTTTAGGGACATTTGTAGATGTCATCAAGGGTACTATTTCTATGGCTTTGGCTTGAGTCCTGAAATTTTGATCCCTTCTGTCCTTTGCTTTGTGCTAAGGACATTGATGGAGAATTATTAGATTTGTCATCATTGATTTGTCAGGTGATTTTTTGTACCTTCGGCCCTATGCTTTTTGCTTTGACGGGCTTGTTGAAGAAGTAGATGCCGACAACCTAAACCTTTAGGTTTGTATTAGGTCAATGGAAAAAGTCATCGGTCCAGAGCTTTGTGCATAGCGGACTTGTTGATGACAAAATCCACTTAGTTCAGCCTTAGGCTTTTTGTGAACTTTTTTGGGATAATTTTCTTTGGTCCTTTGCTTTATGTTTTGACGGACTTGTTGAAGAAAAATTCCTTCGATCATCGCTTTGTGCTTTACGGATTTGTTGAAAGATTTGCAGGTTCTGAATTCAATTGATAGTACCGAGCGTAGATAGTATATTGATCCTTAACCACTTTAGAAGACTTTAATCTGAATCACTTGAGTTCATCAGATCAGGAGAGCTAGAATTTGATAGCTCTTTGTCCTCTTATTGGTGAGATGGGGGTTCCTCTACTACGGCCTTTCTTATGGCCTGTTGAGTAGATGGAGCTGCCAGCGATCCGGCCATATTTGGGCTTGTTGGATCCGACCCTTACACCCATTCAGGCTTCAGACTTGAGCTATGGGAATTGCGCTTCCCAATGATGATTTCACTGAAGTTAGTAGATTTGGAGTCATCATTTGTGGTTGTAGATTTTGGAGCCTACGAACATTTGGTAATTGCTCGAGATTTCTCCTTCCCACTGGAACTTTGATTCTCCAGTCATTTGGGAGATTTTTGTAGACTACGATCACCTAAACTTGTCGAGTCAAATTTGCCTCCGCACTTCCTACAGTCCCTACTGACGGGTTGACGATATGGTGGTTCCGCTACTACGGCCTTTCTTATGGCTTTTTGAGTAGACGGAGCTGCCAGCGATCCGGCTATATTTGGGCGTGTTGGATTCGACCTTTTACACCCATTCGAACCTTAAGCTTCAGGCTGTCGAAAGACTTCAAGCTTCTTCGGCTCAATTTTGTAGGAGTGTGTAGCCACAAAAGTCACTTTCTTGACCTTTGAATCTTGGTTTGTTGTAGAAGGTGTTTCTCTATCTTTTGAAAGATCACCTGCATAGACTTTGAAAAAGAAATCTTTGTATTCTTTAGCACAAAATAACATTTGGATTGATAATTTTAAATATTTATTCGGAGATCTCGGCTTGCAGCGCGATGTCGACCCAAATAAATATTTAAAATGCCCCCTATCTCGTAGGGACATTTCATAATAGAATAAATTTGAAATTTAAAATTTTAAATATTCATTTAGGGATCTCGGTGTATAGTACGATGTCGACCCAAATGAATATTTAAAATGCCCCCTATCTCGTAGGAACATTTTGGATAGGCTTTTTGTCTTTAAGATTTTAAATATTTATTTGGGGATCTCGGCACGCAGCACGATGTCGACTCAAATAATTATTTAAAATGCCCCCAGTCTGATGGGAAATTTTTAAATGCATTTTTGTTATACAAGAGAATTTCAAAATATAAACATGCATTGATAAATATGCACATAAAATTCTTGTCATTATAAAATACATTCAACATGGAATTTTCATGCATGATATTTCTTTAAATGTTGGTCGTTAATTGGCAGCATAGGCCTCTAACCGTTCAGATCGATCAACTGATATGCTCCTCCTTGGTATACTTTCTCGATGACGAAGGGGCCTTCCCAATTGGTTATGAATTTGCCACCAATTTTTCGATGTGGAATGATTGGTCTTCTCAGCACCAGGACCAAGGCAGTACGACTTCAACACCAAACACCAATGAATAAGGAGTGGCTTTAGTTGGTATTTTGTAAGTTGTACGATAGGCCCATAGAGCTTCTGCCATCTTCGTATGCCACTCTCTTTTGTTCTTGGTGAGGATCTTCTTTAATAATTTCACCAGTGTCTTGTTGAAGGCTTCTGCCAATCCATTCGCCCTTAGATTGTATATAGAGGAATATCGCCAATCGATTTTGTGCCAATCAACAAACTTGTAGATCTTTGTAGTTTTGAATTCAGTACCATTGTCTGAGATTATGCAGCGTGGCACACCGAATCTGTAGACGACATTGTGGGTGAAAAAGTTAATCACATGCTCGAATGTGACCTCTTTGAATGGAGCTACTTCTGGCCATTTGGAAAAGTAGTCCGTCGCTGCTAGAATGAAACGGTGTCCGGCTGATGACGGCGGATCTATTGGACCGATAATATCAGTGCCCCAGCATTCAAATGGCCAAGATGCTATTGTTGGGTGTAGTGGATTTGGAGGCTGATGTATAACATCACCGTGAATCTGACATTCGTGACACCTCTTTTGTGTGGTCAATACAATCTTGACCATAGTTGGCCAATAATACCCTATTCTTTTGATTTTAGCGGCCATTTTGGACCTGACTGATGTGCTCCATAAAGTCCTTCATGGACTTCTGCTACCACTTTATCAGCTACCCTAGTCCCTAGGCACCTTAACCACATTTAATCAAAGGCTCGTCTGTACAACGTATCATTAACAAATGCGTATCGCAATGCTCTTTTTCGAACTTGTGCGGCCATAGACTTTTCTGTCGGGAGTTTGTTTTCCTTGAAATAGTCAATTAATGGCTGCCTCCAATCATTTTCGACTTCAATATCTAAACAATGCCACCACGACTCTGAGGCTTGACTAGCTTTACGCCTCTTGGCCATATGATATCCTTCAGGATAATTTTCCATAATGATTTGATGGAGAGGTTGAGGGTCAACCGGGGTTTCATCCTGTTGACTTGAATTTGGAATTCCTTCTACCCTCAAAAATTGTAATAGAGCGGGTTCCAAGACCCTACGAGTGTAAACTCCGATGAATATAGGACTCTCCTCATTGATGTTCACCATCTCTTTGGCTAATTTGATCAGACAATCTACTTTAGCATTCTGTGCTCGAGGAACTCGAGCCATTTCTGCATTTGGTACTTGCTTCAGAAGCTCGATGGCTCGCCGATGATAGTGGGCCAATTCGACTTTACCAACCTTGTAAATTCCAAGTACTTGATTTATTACAAGTTGAGAATCAACAAAGATCTGAAGATGTTGGATTCTAATATCGATCGCAATCTCCAGCCCTACTAATAGAGCTTCGTACTCGGCTTCATTGTTGGTTCGAGGTTCAGTCAAACTGAACGAAAATCTCATTATGCCTCCCTCAGATGCTATGAAAATGAGACTGATGCCGGTTCGAGCTCTTGCAATATGTGGAGGTCGGACAGGTCTAATTGACGATGCCCCGTCGAAGTACATTTCCCAGAATGGTAGCCTTTTATTCTCCTCGACCTGCATTATTTGCTCATCGGGCAAATCATCGTTGAGTGGAGAGTCTGCTGAGATTGGATGTGCAGCGAGAAAGTCTGCCAATGCTTGACCTTTCATCGCCTTTTGGGGTATGTATATGATATCAAAATGTAGTAATAGTACTTCCCACCTGGCCAAACGACCTATCAACGCTGGTCTCGTCATCAAGAACTTCAGCGGATCAATCTTTGATATCAGTGTGATTTTATGGGATAACATATAGTGACGGAGTTTCTGAACTGCAAAAATTAGCGCCAAACAATGCTTTTCAATTGGGGAATAATGGCTTTCTACTCCAATCAACCTTCGATTGATGTAGTAGAGCGCATTTTCTTTGCCTTCTTCATTATTCTGGGCCAATAGTGCTCTGAGGGACTCTTCCAGTGCAGCCGTGTACAATATGAGAGGCTTCCCCGGAATTGGCGCTGCGAGAATGGGTGGATTTAACAAATATCTTTTGGTGCTGTCAAATGCCTCATGACATTCTGCATCCCATTTGAAATGAACATCCTTCTTCATTAGCTTTGAAAATGGCTGGCACCTACCCGATAGATTTGATATGAATCTCCGAATGAAAGCCAGTTGTCCTTGCAGCGAGCGAAGCTGTCGAAGGTTCCTTGGTGGTGGCATCTCCGTGATTGCCTTAATTTTGTTGGGGTCGATCTCTATTCCTCGATGACGAACAACATACCCCAGGAATTTGCCAGAGGAAACCTCAAAAGCACATTTGAGAGGATTCATCTTCAGATTAAACTTTCTGATTCTCTTAAATACGATTCTGAGATCTTTTAAGTGATCATTTCGGCCAAGACTTTTGACAATAAGGTCATCTACATAGCACTTGACCTTCTGATGTATCAAATCATCAAATATGTGAGTCATTGCCGATTGGTAGGTGACACATTCTTTAGGCTAAAGGGCATGTCTGTGTAGCAGAAAATCCCGATGGGTGTTCTTAACGATGTATGCTTTTCATCTTAGGGCGCCATTTTGATTTGATTGTACCCTGACGATCCATCCATGAAGGAGAACATGTCGTAGTTGGACGTATTGTACACTAGGAGTTTGGATATATGGAGTGAAAAGTCATCTTTTGGGCACGCCTTATTGAGGTCCCGAAAGTCGATATAGATATGAATCTGACCATTCTTCTTCTTTATTGGGACGATATTGATAATCCAATCAGCATATTTATCTTTATGAATAAAGACTGCATCAATAAGCTTCTTCGTCTCTGCAATCACATGTTCTTTGATCTCCAATCTCATTCTCCTTTGAGCTTGCTTGACGGATGTTGCATCTGATTTGATAGTTAGTCTGGGAACTTCTACATCAGGGGATAAGCCAAGCATCTCGGCATATGTCCCAGCAAAGCAGTCACTGAATTCACAGAGAAGTATTTTTATTTCTTCCACTTGATCTTCTTATATAAGGGCACTGATGAAGGTCGTGCAGTATTCTTCAGTCTGAGAAGATATAATTAAAAAATGATGCGATTTCTTGGAGGATTCTTCAAGATGTCAAGCATCAAAAATATTGTTTGTAAGGATCCTCTTTAGGTCCCACTTTTTGATGAATTTTTTTTTAAATGGTGGATCTCTAGGGTTACACACTAGATATCATACCATTCTTTGAATATATATTTTTTCTAGAGATGTGTGTCTCTATATTTATTTTCACTTATGTCGGGACCTTTCGGCGATGGATTCTTGGATATGCATCCAAGTGTCACACCCTGATGCTCACCATATATACCTTGATTATTTCTTTGCCCTAACATCAAAATAGATGGTTGCTTTTCCCTCTATCAGGACCTTTCAGTGATGAATCTTTGGACATAAAGACCAAATATCACATCCTGATGTTCACCGTATACATATTTATTCTTTCTTTGCACTACCATCATAAAAGATGGTAGCTTTTAGCTCTATTGGGACCTTTTAGTGATGGATCTTTGGACATAATAACCAAATGTCACATCCTGATGTTCACCGTATACATCTTTATTTTTTCTTTGCTCTACCATCATAAAAGATGGTAGCTTTTAGCTATATTGGGACCTTTTAGTGACAGATCTTTGGACATAAGGACCAAATGTTACATCTTGATGTTCACGGTACAGAGCCCAATATCATCATTATTTTTTTTTACTGCTACTATTGCATATAAATAACTAGACAGAGATGGAAAGAGAAACCATTCCCCAGCAGAGTCGCCAGAAATCTGTGGGCTCCGAAAATTCGACCCCGACCTCCCCGCTACTTTTCAATTTCTTGGGTGAGGGAGTTTTAACGAACTATGTTCCATGGTAAATTTTGGAAGGCAGATGGTTTTGTAGATAAGACACTACACAGAGATTTTGCCCACATTTTATGAGGACTTTATGATCTGAGTTCTGGTTTCCTATAGGCGCAAGCCCATATAGTTAATTACCCCTCCCGATAATGAGAGAGAACTTTCGATTAAGGCTAGTCGTCAATCAGATACATAGAAATACGTGTTATCTTGTATATAGTAGCAGCAATGGATTGGATACTGATAGAAATTGGATTTGGAAATTGGGTTTTGATTTGGGTACTTGAGAATTGGATTTGTATTTGGGAATTTGGAGAGTTTGATATTTAAAGTAGAAATTTCATCATCCTGCACTTAAAGCTGGTGGTGGGGGAATGGATGATGGACCCGATCAAGATCCCATGGTTCCGTCGTAATGCAGGCTTTTATATCATATTTGAATTGCATAAAAATTCTCCACTATCTCGATTGATCCAAATTCATTAAATGAAATATATATTCTGAATGTAGTCGACGTTTCGGACGTAATGACATTGACCGTTTGTCGATCTGAAATTGTTTGGTCGACATCAAGGCCCAAATTTCTCGATATGAATGTTATTACCTTGGGATCCATGTCACCATTATGATTGATCCCAATTATTCACAAAAGATGTATATTTTGAATGTTGAGGATGTTCCGGATGCAGTGGCATAGTCCATTTCATTATCGGACATCATCTAAGCGACGTCGAGGCCTGATTTCCTCGAAATATGCGTTATCTCGAAATTCATGTCACTCGTTAGGATGATCCAAATTGAATAAATAAAATACAGTTTTTGAGTATTTGCAATGTTCTGAACATAATGACGAAGTCCGTTTGTTAATCCAACATCGTTTGATCAGCCTTGCGCTTTAATTTCGGGTGTCGGTCGTTGGTCGTCTCTTTTGACCAATCTAATCCGATTCAATTACGGGGGGCCTTGACCCAGCAGAATTCAATATCCTGATCGCAACGATGCCATCCATTTGGTAATCAGAGGTCATTTAATCTCTTAAGTGATGTGTTTTGTCAATGCACGCATTGCCTAAATGATCATTTTTGCCTCTTTTCTCATGGTTTATATGTAGGGGTCAATAAAGAATCATTCAATACACATATTATCAAAATCATGTCCATGAGTTACATGTTATTCTTATGGCATGGTAGAGCACATTGCTCATCTTTGAGCACATAATCATTCATCATAACACAAATTTTTTCAAGACCTAAGGTTTTAGTGCATAGGGGTGGGGGGTGGGGGGAGGGAGATGTAAGCCAATATGAATTCCTAAAACTACAACTTAGAATATTGTGTAGGCGTGCGAACCAGACAAAATTTGTTCCTAACACATAATTGAAGACATGAAAAAAAATTATCACGTTAGACTCTAGATGTAAAGTAATTGGGCAAATGATGCATATCTTCTCCGTAATAGAGTTGACTTGCTAAATTTATCTCTTCTTCCCTTAGTTTGAGTTATTTAATTATTTTGAATGGCCTTAGTTTTAGAGGGACTCTTTGAAGCTCTAGGTAATGATGATCCCATGAAATCATTAGTCTCCTATTATCTCTTTGATCCATTTTTTTGACTTTTCTCTTGTTTCCTTATGAGTTATCAATATCTCTTAATGGTGACTGGATGAGGAAAGCTCAACCACTCTATTATACTCATTTACATTAACATGGTTGATGGTAAGTTCATGCAATTCTACCAAGTGTCCTTGGCTACTAGAAACTAAGTGCATAATAAAATAGACTTCCCTCAGTCCTTGTGTTACAACAACTTTAGAAATTATTGGCTCTAACTCTTTCACCTCAAGCATTTCAAATTAGAATCTTGATATCAAGCTTCATAATGGTTGGTCAGGTTCTGGGCATATCTTAAGGAGAGTCTACGATTTCTTCTGAGAATTATGTGTCACATCTCAAAATTTAAATTAAAAGAATTACATTTGTTTGTTATTTTTTTAATCCATAACCAGAATTAACTAATTTCATTTAAAAAATATTGACATGGTTAAAAAAATAAATATATTTCTATGGGTAATAATTACGCTCTAACCCTTCATAAAAAATAACATATATAATAATTATGATGTGTTACCAAAAATAGTTTCACTATAAATACATCATGAATATAAAAGACAGACTGATGGCTATAGAAAGAACTCTAGCCTGCAACCCAGATTAACCTCAATCTATAGGCTCCTTATCCTTGCCTAAAAACAAGTATCTTGTATATATAATTGAAGTTAATACATCTAATATAATAATAATCACATATCTATAAGAACTTTAGTCAGTAGGAACAGTATCCTATATATCATATATTTTATATGCATAGTAGTCTTATCTTATGCATATCAATCATCTCCTTATCAAACATTATATGTTCATATAACTACTTTATCAATCTAGCTATATGTCAATCATTGTCTATCAATCAACCCTTCGTATCATTAGTTAATCTATCTTATCTAACATATCTATCATGTTTATATCATATGTCATTTATTTATCAATTATATAATGTATGTAAGTATATACTGAGCACGTTATCAAAAATATCTAGATAGTATGGGTACACTCGTATATGATTTTACTATATTTACATTATTTTGATAGTTCTTACTTATGTTTTGATTTGATTCTTTATACAATTTCTGTATTGATTGGTATTACTGATATGAATATTACTTTTACCTATACAAAGATTGATTTATAGATTTGACACTTGTACTAGTTTACCACTTTACTGACTTTTCATAAAACAGTGGTTTACTATTTATAAATTCTACTGCTAATACATGTGATTTTTACTATTTTTGTATTGATTTAATGATCATATGAATACTACTACTACTATGATTTGATCCCTGACATGTATATTACTTCATTACCATGCTTTGAATTCAGTTATATATTTTGGTGACCTATTAGGCTTTTTAGCTCTTTATATATGATTAAATAATTTCATGTAATGGCAGGAGAGCAAAAGTGTGAGACTGATCAGGATTAAATATATATATATATATATATATATATATATATACATTATATATATATATATATATATACTTAGGGCATGATAGATATGTGATTATTTTATTGATTCTGAGTATTATCTATGATTTTTGAGAATGAATACAAATGTGTACATTGATATTTGAATTATAGAATATAATTTTGTTGTTTATTACTAATATATGATATTAGATAGCTCTAGTTATTATTTATTAAAAGATAAATAAGTAATTCTTTCAAATTAGATTCTAGGGCATCATAACACCACACTAGAACACACAAGCCACACTGAGCTTATCATCACCTGACCAATGAAAGAATCCCCCCACTAAATGAATTATACAACATCACCACTAATTCAAAAATATTGATTGATGACAAAAAGATAGAGCTGACACATGACATAAAAATTAAGAGCAAACAAAAGTACAAGATTCATTTAGAGCATGAAAACAAAAGGAATACAAAATTTATCAAGCTTGATCATGCCTTCAAGTAGACCAAGGTTGGAATCTTTATTAAAATATATCTTATTAGGGATTTTAGCACATTCCTTAGCCGGCCAGTTAGCACAAACATTTCCTTCTCTCCAAATATGAGATATTATATTGTTAACTTTATCGAGAAGAATTAATGTTTTGTGAAACAAATAAAATATATTATCATTAAGGCATTTACGGGCAATAACTAAAGTTACCAACAATTTTGAATCTGTTTCAATTTAAAATATTCTTCAAATGCTTTAATTATGCAAGCTGCAACCTCAATTTACCATAGGTGATATAGGTGACCTCAAATGACTGAATTTAGATATTAACAAATGAATTTTTCTTCAAGAACTCACCCTCAACTTTGAACTCTGAGACAATTTTCTTATTAATTTCTAGAACAATATTTTTGTATAATTTTTTTTTATTATGCCTTGCTATATTAAATAAATATAACTATTCTTGTGATGCTGAGTTTTGACCATAAAATTTGAAATAAGAGTTCAAAGAATGAAATCAGCACATTCTTATTAAAAATCTATTTATATTTTTGGGATTTTCCTCATAATTTTTTTCTTCAATTATGTTTGTTCTTTTCCCTCATTAACTCATATATTTTACATTTTTTATGAAGTTTATTAGGGCATCTCTAACCGAAAAAACTCATTTAATTTCCACTTCAAAATACACGGGCATTCATACCAATTAATAATTCATCTCCAACCGAATTCCATTTTTAACATAAAAAAAAAAAATTTTGTATGTTCTTTCTCCTATGTTTTTAATAAAAAAGAAATGTGTTTTTATGAACACTGCGATGTCAATATTGATGTCGCACTGTTTACGACGGAGAAAAAAAAGTAAAAATGTGTTTAAGCTTGACATTCAGTTGGAGGCTCGTGACAGCAGCAAAAATGTATTTGTCGTTCGGTTGAAGATGCCCTTGGCTCAGAGATAACAGATTTCCATCCAACATGTCACATTATTCTTATATATATTGTTGTTAAGTTTATTAAGTCTGCTGTTTTCTCTCAGTTGCATAACTAGTTGAGCCCATCAATATCGTTCTACATTTGAGCATGCAGCAAACCCGTCCCAAAGTCTCTTCTTTCCAATAAAGGAGGCTATCTTCTTCCATAAGAATGCTCCTGTAACATTCATTGATAATTAATCTACCTATTTCACTCTCTGACGCGCGCCTAACGCGCTTTATTGGTAGCAGTAGAGAGTTTTCATATGAAAGATAAAAGAACAAATCTTTGCTTCAACGAATCGAATGGAAGAAGCAGCGGCCTCGAGCTCCTCAGGGAAGATAACAGGGGAGAATGCTGAAGGGACGGCTGAAAAATGTATAAAGCATTGCTCGAGCTCTCAAAGAATACTTCTTGTTGGCGAAGGAGACTTCTCTTTCTCTGCATGCCTTGCGAGGGATTTTGGTTCTGCCAAGAACATGGTCGCCACCTCCTATGATGACAAAGGTCATGACATGTCATTCAGTACCGTTTGATCACCAATACTCTGATGATTTTAATTTATTCTCTCAATTTTGTGTCGGAAAAAAATTATGATAGAATCTGATTTATTTTGTGTTATTATAGATTTCAAAGTTTTAAAGTAACATTCAGATTAGTGTTATAAATATAATTATTGAGACAGAGAGAGGAGATTTACTTGCATACCACTTTATATGATATTATTTATATATCTAACATTTAAAATTTTAATATTTCATGTATATCACTTTTAGATAACTTTAATATCAAATATGTCATTTATATATTTCATTCTTACTAACGATACCATCATATTAAAAACTTATAATTTACGTACTTATGATTTTTATATTCTGAAATAGTTGAATAATCATTTCAAAATTAATATAATATTGTATTTTTTCTAAATATAAGTGAGAAAATTATTATTCAGCAATTCATCTCTAATTTTATTTCTCTATCAATTTTTTATAATACTTATAAAAAAAAACTCTTTTGACTCTGCTATTGCAAATAAAAATATTAAAGCTACTTCTAGTAGCATGAAAACTAGGGGGCATTACAACTAAAGATTCCTTTATTGTCAAGGCTTTCAATAACATTTAAGGAATAAAATTATTTATCAAACTCATATTCATAACATAAGTTTTCAACTAATTATCAACAATAATTTAAAAATTAAATTTGAATTTTAAAAATATTTATATAAAATGCAGAAAATTATGATAGCAATATAAAATTGTAAAAATGACTTATTTTTGTACAAACATATATAATATTATAAGCATGATTTAAAAAAAAAAAACAACTTTTAAAAATTCATCAAAATTATGTCAAAATAAAATTTTCCCTTGCAAGAGAACTGTAATTCCTAATTCTTCAGCCATCAAACATGCTATGTCCCACAAGTTATTCTAATTATTCTAATATATCTTTTAACTTTAGGATTCATTTAGGATAATATTCTTACTATTTTTTAAAGCAATTTTTTAGCATATAAATTTTTAATTCAAAAACTTAAATTTTTAGTTCAAAAGTTAAATTTTAATATTAAAAAATTGTTTTAAGAAACAATAAAAATATCGTGCCTAAAGAAGCCTAAATTATCATTACAAATGAGAATTCTCCGCAAGTCCCGGCCTCTGCTATACTTTATTTTATGTAGAGCTTCTCCTAATTTATTGATGCTCTAATATCAAATATTTAATACAAAGCAAAATCTTTAATACAAATAACCATTTGCGTTTGTATTTTTCAAATCAAATTGATTGAGGTGCTATATCCTATTATTAAAACGATGATGATGCAATGGTGATTTAGATTTTATTTGGGATGATTTGCTTTTTTTTTTGCTTTCTAAAATAATTTTTAAGTACAAAAATTTCTAGTTCAAGATATTTTTTTACTAAAAACTTGTTTTAGAAAATATTAAGAAAGCCGCCTCTAATGAAGCCTCAATAAATTAAAACTGATAATATGCAAATAACAAATTAATACGTTCAGTTTTTATTCAATATGTAAAAATAGAAGTTCCATGGCTGCTTCTGTATAAGTATAATTAAACATCTACATGCCTTTTTATATATCAGAGAAATTGCTGGAGAAGCATTGGAGTGCTAAGAATCACCTTGACGAGCTTAATGAACTAGGGTGCACACTATTACATGGAATTAATGTGAAAGACATGCATGAAGATAACTTCTTGAAAGCCATGCGATTCGATCGCATCATATTCAATTTCCCTCATGCAGGACATGATCCAGCTCTCTGTGAAAGAGATGAAGAGCTCATTTTGTATGTATATTTAAATAATTCTTAATAGATATCATATGATTTCATGATTTTCTTTAAAAATAATTTGAAATGCAGGAGACACAAAGAGTTATTACATGGTTTCTTTAGCAGTGCAAGATGCTTATTAAGCGAAAATGGTGAGATACATGTCAGCCATAGGGATGATAAGCCTTATAATCATTGGGATATTAGAAGTTCAGCAGAGGAGAGTGGATTGACTCTGAAGGAGATGGTGAAGTTTCAGAAGAATGATTATCCTGATTATCATAACAAGAGGGGAGGTGGAATAAAGAGCAACAAGACCTTTCCTCTTGGTAATAAGAGTTTTATTTTTAAGTTTTCCCATAAGAATGATTTGGAGGACAACGAAAGTGTCAGCAAGGTTTACATAGATGATCTATCAATGGATTTTTCGAATTTGATTGTTTAGAGCATCTCCAACCGAGCTCCTCGTTTTCCGCTTGTAAATATAGTAATAATCATATCAAACAATAATTCATCTCCAATTGAACTCTATCTTTAACATCAAAAAAGAATATTCAATGAAGATTGTTTATCATCTTCATTTTCATAAAAAAAATAAGTTTTTGTGAATAGTGAGATGTCAATATTGAAGTCACATTGTTCACAGCTACAAAAATGCTTCTCTTTTTTGTTTTTTTTGTTTTTTTTGTTTTTTTTGCTATAGTAGTGGTTATAGAAACTATCCTATGATATTTGATGTGCATGAACTGTAAGAAAATTTTTATGTGTTTTAGAAAGTATTAACATTAAGGTGTCCTTTGGGATAGTTTTTTTTTTTCTACTTTCTAAAATATTTTTTCAGTATAAAATTTTTTTGAACCAAAATTCAAATGTTTTGCTAAAGAATAAAGATGTACTCCACAATAAAATATTTATTTTAAATGTTTTTTTGTTTTTATATCTGTATTGATCTACTAATTACTAACAAATAGACCTTCAACCTCTTATATTTACAATAGGAACATTTGCATAAGTAAAAGAATTTTAAAAGTAAAAAAAGGAACACTATAAACATGGAAGCAGTCACTGAATTTGTTCTGATTATTGCTAAAATGAAGAATGAATCAAGTGCAACCTGTCCTCTCAATAATTAGAACCGGATGTTTACCATATTTCTTAAAAAATTTCAAATAATTTTCTATTAAATATATTAATTTTATTTAGGTCTTTTAGATTAAAGTTTTTTTATTGTTCTTATGGTAGTGTTGGTTTGGTTAGAAAGTCCAGTTCTAGTGAGAGAAAGTCCCGTTCATTTCAAATTTCAGCTTCCCGATTTTTGTTCCTTATTTTAAGGAATTGCGGCGAGGATGACGGTGGGTGGCCACCGGCCATCACCTATGGCATCGTCGGGTGGTACCGAGACCGACGATGGTCTGGTTATCCAAAATAGAAGCAAGCACTTGGCTGGTTTGGAACAAGACAGCGGCGATGCTCGTTTGAGGAAGCCCCAAGGACCTTTAATAATAAAGGAGAATGTCGAAGTTGCTCCCAATAGAACTATCTTTGTGGAAGGCAAAGGTAAGAGAATTTTTATAGTAGCATAATGCAGAACTCCAAAGAAGTTTTCTCCGGTAAGTTCTCCTCCGTCGAAATACTTTGATTTACATGCTTCTTCTTCTAGTATGAAAATTTTTGTCAATAGATTCGGTAATTCAAATGCAATCCCTAGAAACAACGTGATAAATGCGAATTCCCTGATATTAGTTGAAAAAAATATTCATCCAAAGGATTTCACTTTTGATGGTTCAAAGGCAGTGGAATCTTCCCTGGATGCTGGCTATAATTCTGACCGAGCTCGTAATTCTGAGAAATCAAATTCTGGAGGTGATGGATTAAGTGGAGAAAATGGGGTGAATCCGGAAGTTTATAAAGGGAATGTTATGCTCAATGCCTGGATTAAAAGGCCTAATATTAGAATTACCACTAAGGAGGAAGGGAACTTTTTAACTGATGATGGAATGGCTGTCAAGATGAATAAAGACAGTGAAATGGAAAATACTTTGAGGCTTCAAAAATCAGTAGTGGTGAAAATATTTGGTGACAATGTTCCTCTGCATGTGATAAGTGGAGAATTGCGTAGACAGTGGGATCGATTTGGTAAATTTCACTTGACATTATTGGGAATGGGATGGGTCCTTTGTGCTTTTAATAAGATGGAAGATGTAGATTCTGTTCTATCGGAGGGATCATGGTATGTGAATGGGCAGATTATTGGTATTGATAGGTGGTCTCCAAATTTCTCACCAGGATCCCTAAAAGGTCTTACTACTCCTATTTGGGTAAGAATGCCAAACTTGTCATTGCAATACTGGGATGAAATTAATATTTGTATAGTTTCTTCTCAAATTGGGACACCATATATGTTAGATGGTAATACATTTCAAAGGGGAAGGAAGGAATTTGAGCGAATTTGCATCCGAATTCAGTTGGATAAGTAATTACCCCTTGGATTTTGGGTTGAAGGAAGTTTTGGTAGATTTTTCCAAAATGTTGAGTATGAACAGATTAATAGTTTCCGGTATAAATGTGGAAAAATTGGTCATTTAAACAACAAATGTCCTAGCTTGGAGGGTGATCAGATTTCTGCTTATTTATCTGATAAGGTGAATGATATTCCTCCTAAGGAAAATTATTTTAAAAATAATAGTGAGAATGTGGCTGAAAAGGAGACAATTTCCAAATCAGAACCAACTTATGGACCTTGGATCCATGTAAAATATGGGAAAATTGGAAGAGAAATGGTTTAAGATGTGGAGTGACTGATAAACTGATCAAGGGATATATGGAAGATAGTATTAATAATATGGATTTGGTAAACGAGAATGGAAAGAATGAGGTGAAGAAAGTTATAAAAACAAAAGAATTACTGAATGATGAGAATATTGAGGAAGCAACAGAATTAAATCAAGAGAAAGATAGTTCTATCATGGGATGTACTACAGTTCCATGTTCAAATCATAATCAGATTTTAGATTCAGTGTATCTGAATGATGGCAATATTAATGGAGCAACAATAGTAAATCAAGAGAAGGGCGGTTCTATCATGGGATGTATCACAATTCCATGTTGTTCAAATCATAAACAAATTTCAGATTCAGTGAATCAATATACAAATAAATTTAGTCTGTTGGCTGATGGTGGTGAGGAATCTGTTATTGTTGATTCGGTAGATTGTGAGGAGGGAGAAATTGAAGCTTTGATAGAAGATGTGGTCACATAACTTGATAAAGTGAAATCTATAGAACATTATTCTGTACAGCTGGAAATGAAATATCTGGGTAACAAGGATGATTTTGGAGGTGATTCTTCTTTAGCTAAAGAACTTAAAAGTCTTGAGCCTGTCAAGATTTCAAAAAGCATGTAGGAGGAATGATTTGGGAAAGAAAGGTAGAGTGGGTGGTGTTTCCCATCGATTCAACTAATGGCTTTGATCGCATTTTGGAATTGTAGAGGAGCCAAAAAAAGTCAGGTTTCTCTATATTTAAAAGAATTTGTAAAGGAGTATGAAGTTTTCTTTGTTGGTTTGTTGGAAACAAAACTTCCTTCAATTAATAAGAAGGAAGTTGAAAGGAATTGGAGTAGACTGGGAGTTTTCTTATGTTCCATCTGATGGATTATCAGGAGGAATTGTTGTTTTGTGGAATTGTAAAGTTTCCTCTTTTAAAGTTCTAGATGCTTTCTCACAAGGCATTATTGTAAACCTTGAAGTTCTCAATAAGAGATGTTGGTGTATATCAACGGTTTATGCTTGCAATGATGTGGTAAAAAGAAAAGAAGTTTGGAAAAAAGTGGCTAAGTTTTCTCCAAAAAATTTACCCTCTATTATAGGAGGAGATTTCAATTGTTTGCTGGAGAGTGGAGATAAAAGGGGTGGAAGGAAGTTCAGATTTTCCCAAGGATCCAAGGAAATGAAGGCTTTTTTAATCAGCAATTATTTCCATGATGTGGGTTTCACAGGACCTCGTTTTACTTGGTGTAATAACAAAACAGGTGGAGCTCAGATTTTGGAAAGGTTAGATGGATGCTTTTTTAATTCAAAAGCTATTGCAGTTTCTCAATGGGTGGTGGTGAAACATCTAGCAAGGATTGCTTCCGATCATTGTCCAATACTAGTAAATATTTTGGCAAATAAATTCAAGCTGAAGATAGTTACTAGATTTGAGGAGTCCTGGGCTTCTTACCATGCTTCTTATGGAGTGGTGGCCAAAGCTTGGTCCAAGGCAGGTGAATGGGAGTCCATCCAAAATTTTGGATACCAAAGCAAAAAGAACTTTGAGAGCTCTCTACTTTTGGAGCAAGGCTAAGCTTCATGATTTGAATCAATTAAAAAATATGCTCAAAAAATAAATATTGGACATGCAGTTAGAAGAGGCAAAGGAAGGCTTTCTTTCCATGAATAAATTGGAATTACTCAGGTCTAAGGTGGATGAAATCAATTCAACCTTGGCTAGATTAAACACTTGGTGGAGGCAACGTTTGAAGATAAAGTGGCTTGAGGAAGGTGATGTAAATTCAAGCTTTTTTTATTCCTTTGCCAATAATAGAAGGAACTCTAATTGGGTGTACAAAATCAAGGATCATGTTGGAGATATGGTAGAAGATCCTAACAAGATTGAAGAAGTTTTTTTAAACTTTTTTAGTAACAAATGGAGGGGTAGAGACTGTTCTCTAGATAATTGGCCATCACCCGTCAATGTGCTCAAAGATGAAGACAGAGATATTCTGGATGTGGAAATCTCTTGTGAGAAGTGATGGAGGCAATAAATCAACTCGGTGGATTTAAATATCCAGGTAACGATGGAATATCTTACTCTTTTATTAAGATATATTGGAATATAATTAAGTTTGATTTATGGAAAGCAATTCAACATTTTTTTACATATGGTATTATGGATGAGAGATGGAAAGAGACTTTACTGGTGCTCATTCCGAAGACAAATAATCCTTTGCTTCCATAAAATTTTAGACCTATAAGCTTATGTAAATCTATTTATAAGATCATGGTGAAGATTCTTTTAGATAGAATGCTCAAGGTCATTCCAAAACTTATTTCCAGTGAGCAATCAGCCTTTTTGAAGGGGAGAAACATGTCTGAACACGTGCTGCTAACTCAAGAGATTTTTCACAATTTTAGATTTTCTAAAACAAAGAAGGGTTTAGTTGCCTTTAAGATTGATATGGAACAAGCCTATGATAGTATGGGCTGGGCAACCTTAAAGCAAGTTCTTCAATATTTTGGCTTTCCACTTAAATTTTCTTCTTTGATTTTAGAATGTGTGGAGTTCCCAACTTTTTCTATTTTGATTAATGACAAGTATTCTAACTAGATTAAAGCATTTTGTGGATTTCGGCAAGGCTGTCCTTTATCTCCAATCCTTTTTATTCTTCGTTCTCAATTATTATCAAATGCATTGGCCTCGGAAGAAGGAGAAATTGATATCAAAATTCATCCTAAAAGTTCCTTGTATTTCACATTTACTATATGCTGTTGACCTCATTTTTGTATGAGGTCACTGAGACCCTTCCAGACTCCAGACCCTAGGATCTACTCTAGAGCTTAGGATTCTTCTAGATTCCAAGTCCTAGAACCCTTCTAGATCCTAGATCTTAGAATCTCTCTAGATTCTAGGACCAATCCAGACTCAAATCAACCCCTACCCTTGATAAATTCAAACCTCAAATCAATCTAAATTTCATTCAAACCAAATTTAAATTAATTCAAGCTTCAGATCCATTCAAACCTTGACCCAGTCCAATTGAGAATCCAAACTTCAATCTAGACTTTGACCCTACCTTTTGATCTAGCTTTGATCCCATCAAATCATTAACAATCACCATATGATTGTAAATGATTTGGATACTTCAATATTAAACATTCAAATCAAAAAATCCAAACCAAATCCAGAATCCAGAATCAAATCTTAAGTCTTAAGGCCCTGTCCTAAAGACCTTAGTCAAAGGATTTTTCAAACACTTTGAAACTCAATCAAATGACCTCTGATTCAGGGTCTATCACATGCAAAGTGATAAGACATGTCTCTGGAGGATATCCTTAAAATTTGAGGCCATTCTGAGGTCTCTAACCTCATAATCTTAATCAAAATCCAAAGGCAGTAAAACCTTCAGATATTTACAGTCTATGCCACTGAATCTACTATTCAATAGATCTTGACCCTAGAGCTTTCTCCCAAGCTTCTAGTCACCTCCAGGCCTTTGATTATGATCCATTGAGCAGTAAACTGCATTTTTCTAGACCCATTTTTGACCCTTGGTTGACCATGAGGTCAAGATGACCAAAATACCCCTATGAGATTTAAATGCCCATTTCAACTCAAATGAACTCCAAATTACTTGGAACCACTTCTAACAAGTTTCAAATGTCAAATCCAATCTTTTGGACCCAAACCCAAAGCTTTAGAGAAGTTTAACTAATCACCTATTTAGGATCTACCCCAGCCACACGACCTTTTACACACACTTTAGATGATGTGTTAGGACAACCAACTCTAGATCTAGGTTAGGCCGGTGTTTACTTTACTGCTGTGTGCTGGATTTTTCGTAGTTTTCACTGCATGTTGTGGATGAAATTGCTTTGCGGTGTATGCTTACTTTTCTGCACTCTGTGGATGGATTGATGTGTTTGGCGACTAGATTACCCTTAGGCTAGGTACGATTTAGATGTTCACATAGTTTTCTGCAGGTGGCCACGCTCATGCAGGGCAATAAAGGGGGGGGGGGGCTAAGTCAATATTAAATATCAATTGCTATAAATGCTTGCACATGTGCTTCAGTTGCTAAAGCTTCCCCAAATAAAAGGAGCGTGGCCAATGTGTTTACTTATTTTTCTGCACAAATATAACTGCTTGGGAATAATTTCTTTTCATTTATTAACTGCTTAGGATAACCCTGCAGGTGAGTCTAGATTTTATTTTCAAGTAAATGTAATTTGTGTAATTATTAAGTGTTGTGAAAGTTAGCTTTGAGATGAGATATATGGGTCCAAAGCTTGGGACTTCGAAGAGAAAGGATGCCCCTAAGGGGAGTAGATCTTTTCTAATTGGAGATCCAAATTTGGGCCACACTCCTCCCTATCCAAAGGGGAAAGGTGCCTTTCCCCTTAAAGGAAGTGCCCTCTTATCCATTTGGATAGTCCAGTACGAAGAATCCAAGGAGCTTGGGGAAAAGGAGCCCAAAGAAGAATAAGACTGAAGATTTGAAGATTGAGAATATCCCACTCAAAACTACTTGCGTCATTACTAGGTTTAGAATCCGGGTTGTTGTCAGTGGTGCCCGGCACTTTACCTTCTACAAAATTTTTGTTTGTAATAAGCAAGGCAACTTTGACTATGGACATTTATTGATTAATTAATTTATATCTGATGTGTTGAATAGATTGCCTCTAGGATTGCACTTACTTTTCTTAATTTTTTTTGCGTTTGTGTGCCGCTTTTTATTTTTCGCCTGGATTTCGTTGAGGCTTGTAAGGGTGTGAAAGTTTTATACACATAACTTTAAAAGTAAAATTTTAGTGGATGTCTTAAATAACCATAGAAAGATAACGAATCTAGGGAATTAGCCGGGGATAGACCCCGGGGTCGCATGCATATTTCTGCATTACTCTCTCCTTGCTTTAGACCCTTCCCCGCCTGTGGGTAGAGTCCGGATAGTCTGACCTATGAGGACGAGGTGCCAGACCTGGGGAAGTCCAGTCTTCTAAAAAATTATTTTCTAAGCTATTTTTAAAATTTTAAGCATATTTGATTTGAGGTTGTTAACTAGCACACATTGCATTAGAAACAAATTAAAAGAGTCAAAATTTTAATTGCATTAGTCCTTAGCATTTTTGCACCCAACATAAGTCAAATAGGTCAATTAGGAAATCTCTAGATGTCGGCCCCAACTCTTCAAAACCATAAATATAACGTCCCTACCGCTCTTTCATAAAAGTTCGGACTCATCTATTTCAAATCGCTTAGGTGGTTAGCTGGCTCCCCAATCCAGGACGGGGTAAGTCCAAACTTTGCACTGCATTAGTTAGGATCGGACGACTGTGGTCCAGTGTCCTAATTAGATTTAGGATCTGGGGCAGATCTTTGATTATAAGACCCCAAATTTTGAGAACATAGTCCCAAATTTCTAATAAAATGCTCAACTCTAATTAAAGTTTTATTTTGATCCTAAAACATAAAGCCCAACACTTAGATTAAGTTGGGACACTTCCAGATCGTTCTGGAATCTCAAAGTGTCCCCTACCTCTCCTCCTTTAACTCCGTTAATAACTGCTCAATTTTGATTCATTCCCTGTTGAATTTCCAAAATTCCTCTTTTTGATATCACTCCTAGAAGATCTAATGAAATTATGCCACCATTTTAATCGGGAGTTTTCGTAGGAGATTCTATCTACCTACGATGTAATTAACTACGAGGGCTTGCGCTCGTAGGAGATTTGGAACCACACACGCACCTGATTTTAAAATTAATTCTTTTCTAAAATCTTATTAGATTTCTTTGGAAAAAGTCAAAAAAAAATATCGTTGGTATTACATTAGAAGAATTATCATTGAATGGTGTCATCTCCCTTTAGGGAGATACATCATTCTTTGATAAGGCTTTGGATGTGAATTCGACGATCATACTTCTTGAATATCGTAACCGGATATTTAGTTGAACTTCATTCTGTTCCCTCGGGGCCATACGAAGTTCTCTTTAGAATCCGGTCATGGTATTCAAGATGAATTTCATAATTCTAAATCTGAACACCGTTATGAAATTTTATTTTCGTCCTTCGGGGTGATATAATTTTTTCTAACGGGAAGATTCAATTTTAGAATTAGAATTAAATCTAAATTTTAAGATTCCCAAAGAAAACTAATATTTTTCAAAACATGTTTTCAAAATTCCACCAACATATGCGGATGATATTGTGTGGTTTTCCAATGCTTCTATCAAAATGATTAAAAGATCAGAAACAATTTATTTCAATATTGTGGTTGGACTGGTCAAGCCATTAATTTTAAAAAATCTGTTCCTCTGTTCGACAATTCAGTTTGTAGGAGGAAGGAAAAATGTATCTCTCGACTGATGGGACTAAGGGTGGCTAAAGAAATGACTTATTTGGGTTTGAAAATTGCACTAAGAAGGCTTGGTGTTGATGATTTTAGATTTCTTATCCAAAAAACTATGGATAAGATCCAGAGCTGGAGCAATAAGTATATTTCATTTACTGGTAAAATTACATTGGTGAAATCTGTGATCCTCTCATTACCATTATTCAAATTTCCCATTCTTTGATTCCCGTGAGAATTCTTTCTGAATTGGATAGAATGTGTCGTAATTTTTTATGGAGTAAACAGGATGCTATTCCGGGAATGCACTATGTTAGCTGGGACATCCTCTGCTTACCTAGAAAATTGGGTGGACAAAATTTATATTCCTGTATCACAAAGATTGGACCTCTAGAGCCAAATTTGCATGGAATTTTCTAAAAGGGACTTCTTCATTTGTATATCAAGTATTGGCTGCTAAGTACGGGAACTTTAATTGGAATACTCAGAAGAAAAAAGGAACTTTGTCTGCTTACAAAACTGTTTTGAAAGGATGTAAGACTATAGCTCCAGCGGTAAGATGGAAAATAAAAGAGGGGAAATCTATTCATGTGCTAAATGATATTTGGTTGTTGGAAAAAAAACATTATGAAATGGCCAACTTTTGTTTCTATTCATTTAAATGAGGAAATGATACTTGATAAATTTATAATTCAAGGAATATGGAACATTAAAGAACTGAAAAATTGGTTTGGTGAGGAACTAGTTTTGCTGATTTCTCAAATTCAGATTGAGTCAGGTAATTTCAAAGATAGCTTGGAACTAATTCATTTCCAAACAGGAAAGACATTATCTGGTATTATTTCAGAGTTATCAGCTTCAGGAAATTTAATGGATGGAGATGCTTTTTGGGATTGGATTAAAAACTTAAATTAATGCCACGGGTGGAAAGCTTTTGGTGGAAGATTTATCATGAAGCAATCCCAATTTATGGTTTCTTAAAGAATAGAAGATTGAGATCAAATGATTCCTGTCCTTGGGGTTGTCCAATGATAGAAAATATTTGTCATATAGTGACTGGCTGCTACAAATTAATTCAAAGCATACACATCATTAACCAATGGGGTTTCTCTATACCAGTTTTTTATTCTCTTGAAAAATGTTATTTATGGATGAAGACGAATTCAGGTAAAAATCAAACTCTAGTTAAAATTTATTGCATCTTAGTATTTCTTGTTTAGAAATCAAGATGTAAGTTTGTCCGTGGTGCTTTGGAAAATTCTTGTTTGTTTATAGCAACTCAAGTTGTTTCTCTAGTCTCCTTTGTTGAAAAAGGAGCTCTCAAATCAGGCTACTGGGGTGCTAATAAGCTTGATAAGCAGTTGACCGTGACTTGGCATCCCCCTCTTCCCGGTTGTCTTAAAGTTAATGTGGATGCCTCATTGTTTCCTTCCTATGAAGCTACAATAGGTGGAGTCTTTAGAGATTTCAAAGGGAGGTTTCTTTTGGCTTTTGGTTTCAAAGGTATGCATTGGGATGTAGCAAGTCTTGAATTATTGGCTATTCAAGCTTTGAAGGTTATTCTACAAGATTGAATGCTACAATATGAAGGTATTATTATTGAAGGTGACAATTCAAATGTTATTAATTTCCTTCACAAATTCAATAAAGCCCCATCCAAGACGGTGAACACTAAAGGAATGGAAGAGATGGACTTCCTCAAGGAATTCAAGAATGTTATTTTTAATAAAGTGAAGAGAGATTGTAATAATTTAGCAAAAATGTGTGCTAACATTGCTCATAGTCATAATTTTGTTTGGAATAATTGTGATTGGATTTCTATTTCTCGTTCTTTTATGATTTTGATAAAGGAGGAAAGTAATCCTTTTATTAGTTGGTAATCATCTTTTTTTAATAATAATATTGCTTTGCATTCTCTCAAAAAAAAAAAAAGATTATAGTTTTTTTCATTAATAATTAAATTATTTAAAAACATAGCAATAGACTTAATTGTCTGTTAGCTAGGTGATTGGATAGCCACTAGCCCATTTATGTAATATATGTTATAGTATCTGTTAATTGTAGTGGCTATGTAGCATTACGGTACTGAGATCTAGAAAGAGGACAATTGGTTAGTGGTGATATGACTTAAGGCCATTTTGGATCAAAACTCAGCACCACTATGGTTTAACGTTCAGACACTGGTCTAAATTATTTGCTTTTATGTATCTATTCTTAGACATTTCTTATCTTATTCTCATTCCATTTTTACTGAGACAAAGAGAGAAAACTTTGGGGAGAATAAAAGAGAAGAAAAGGGTAGACAAAGAAGAAGGGATTTTGGAGGTCGCTGAGCTGTTTCAATTGTTAGGCTAGTTAAATAGAGTGTTCGTCTCAGGATAGGGTACTAAAATTTTACTTTAGTTTTCAATCTAAGCTTTTAGTTGACTAATTTTTTTATTTTAAAAAACTTTTAACCTTATAACTTTTCCCATTTTGTAGAATACATAAATCTGATTCAAGAGATAAGACTTTGTAAAATTTCATCAGGTACTTTGAACCTTAGAAAAATTTGTGTATATTGGATAGTAAATTTAATATTTAATAGTAAGAATCATGGATTACAATGATATAATTTTTTTAGAGAATTCTTATGCAAGTTATCATGTAAAATTTCAACTAATATGAATATAAAATTTCAAGTATTGTCATTTCATGCCATATTATTTATGTATGCTCATTTTACTACTATGTGCATAACATTGTGATGTTATTTCATGTCATATATTTTATACTTGCTCATGATTACTTTTATGCTCATAATGTGGTGAAAGAGGAGGGTGGAGGGAAAGTAAAGGCAACATATTTTAACATATTATGCTCAATTTGTTTGTGTGTAATAAATGAGAGATTAATATGTATCTATTATGCTCCATTTGTCTATGTGATGGATGATCATGAGAGATGAATGTGGAGTTATAAGTAGGCTTGTCTCCATCTATGTGATAGATATGAGATGAATGTGGAGCTATAAGTAGGCACGTGGAGGAGGAAGATGAAATTGGGAGAAAGTTAATGCATTTATATATTGCATAAATCTTGCTAAATGAATTAACTTGATGCATATGTTGTGATGCTCTAAGATCTAAATTGGAAGAATTGTATATTTTATATTTTAATCACTAACCTTATCTTAGTACTTTCATCTAGATAATGTAAATAATGAAAAACATAAATATATTACTACAATAAAATATTTACACATTATTTCATAACATAAAAATAACATATATAATAGTCATGATATATTTAATCAAAAGAATCCATCATTAAAATATATCATAACCACAAAAAGGAATAACTAACAAAAATCGAAAGAAAACATAAACTTGTTGCCCAGATCAACCTCACAATACTAGTTTCTTACATTTATATGAAAATATGTAAAAACCATATAACGAGCACAAATGCCTAACAAATCACCAAAATCTACAACTGAAATTAATGCAAAAAAATAGAATTATATGCAAGAAAGTATATTCATAATATATCATACAAATTCTTGTATATGATGTGCTTCAGTCATACATTATATATTCATATTAACACAATATAAGTCTTGTTGCATATCAGTTAAGTTTCTTACATCATTTAGTCATTGACATTGGTATGTCTCATCAGTCTATCAATCTTATTCATTGATCAATCATATCAATGGTAAGGTATATCATATATGGTATGTCTTGTATCTTGTATATCTTATATATCGCACTTCATATCATGTCTCTTATATCATGCATCTATCTATCACGAGGCCAACCCAACATGAATCAATCTCATTAGTCATATGGTCAACCCACCAAGAATTATTCATATTGATCATCAGTCATTACTCTCATCAAGCATCAGTCTTATTTATCATCAATCATCAGTTCTCTCAATCAGTCTTATCTATCATCACTCTCCACATCACTTATGTCATTAATCATCTTTCTTATTTATCATTAGTCTCCACATAAGTCATCTCATTAATCATCAGTCTTATCTATCATCAAGCATATATATAATCTATCATCAATCTCTAGTCAATCACATATCAGTTATTAATCTTCTAAATCATATTAGTATCAATTGCACAATCCTATCTATCTCATGTAGCACATAAGTTCATTCATCTTGCTTATCATATACATATTTATTTCAAGTATAATGTACTAATAGGCATCATGTACACATCGTATGTAATCATCATACCATACAAATCTATCCAATTTGCTCATTAATATGGAAGTATGCCAAAGTATGTATTATGGAAAATGAAAATAACCATTGCATGTCATATATCTCATATCCAAATTTAATACATTAGGCCATGAATATTTTGAACCCATTCATACTCTACCAATTTCAAACAAAATGTTATATGTACAAAATTAACTAGAGAAATTTTAATATAAGTCAGTCAAAGTGTCAAGGACAGTGATATTCACATCATACCAAAAGTTGCAGGGTGAAAGTTCACTGAAAAGGGAGATATTATATTTTTTTATAAATTTTAGGAGAGAGAAAATATACATAACATAATATTATTGAAAACAGATGTAGAGTAGAGGTTACTTATAATAATCAAAATAATTTTTATAATAGAAAAAATAGATAAAAAAACCATAAAAGATATCTCTCCTTTCATTCCCTTCTCTCCTCACCCTCTCCTCTTCTTTCTTCCCTGACAAGTAAATGAAAATGGCTAGTATTGGGTTATAGTGAGGGATACTAATTTTAACATACATAAAAACATCATTTAGTTCCTAACTCTATAGACCACAATACTTCTACATTACATGGAAAGTTCTAGCAAATGGAAAATAGAGAACAGAGTGTCGTTGCGCTCACCAAATCAACATCGCAAAGCTGCAATTTAAAAGTTTAATATTTTCACATAAATTTCTTTTATGATTTTTGGGTTATTATATTCTATCCACCTTAAGAAAAATGTCATCCTTGACATTTGAATTATAAAATATTAGGAGGTAACCTAGAACGGATAATTGGCCATATCATTCATAACAATCAAATCATATTTTCATTCTTTGATAAGTGTGCATATTAATAAATCAAGCGTATATTTTGTGATGTAATGAATTAAAAAAAAAAAGATAAAATTTTCCAACAATATTCAAAATAAAGAACTATACTATAGGAACTATATGGCTCTTCTCATGGTTGATTTTCTACCCTTTATTACATAAGTTCAATGCAATTAGTACTTAGAATTTTTTTACCTATATGAACAAATCTTTCTCTACATCTAGGTTGTGGATAATTTATCATCTTAAACCCATAGCTTCATCTATACCTGAAGTATTTCCTTGTAATTCTATAACACTTTCCTACATATCATGTATCATGTATCTTGTATATCTTGGATCATGTATATCTTATATATTATATATCAAATTATTTCTTTTGCATTATCTATCTATTTGTCCTAGGGCCAACCAAAAAATAATCAATCTCATTTCTCCTATTGTAAACCCACTAGAAATTGGTATTATTGGTCTTGTCTCACTAGTCATCAATCTTATCAATCAATCTCATTAATCATCAATCTTATCTATCATCATTCTTATCAATCATCAGTCTTCTCAATTTGTCTTATCTATCATTTATCATCAATCTCTACTCTTAAGTTATCAGTCACATCTATCATTAGTCTTATCTATCATCTATCATCAATCATTTATCAATCATTATTCTTCTTAATCATATCAGTACCAATCCCACAATCCTATCTATCTCATCAAGCACATTAGTTCATTCATCTTGCTTGTTCATGTACACATTTCATTTAATGTATAATATACTAATAAACATCTTATACGCATCATATATGATTATCATAACACTTATCTAGTGTGCTAACAATATGCATGTAACCCATAATGCTTATCATGCCAAAGGAACAATAACCATATGTATGTTATTGCCTCATATCAAGATTTAGAACACTAGTTCTTGATCATTTTGCATCTAGGCTTACTCTACCTAATTTAGGAGAACATATAGGAAGCTCCCTAATGTCTTGATAGCTTTCATCATCATTCTGATGTGATTTAATGGCTGCTACCTCGTCTTAAACTTCCATCTTGAACTCTCTAGCTTTTCCCCAAAGAACTAGATAGAGCTCAACAACTATGATTACTTAAACAAAAAGTGTGAATTTATAAAAACTAAAAGGAAATAAAAAAAATTCAAAAGGTTTTATAATAAAATAACATTAATATATCAACGCTTGTATAACAAAATAATTAATGATTTATATTCCCAAGCTCATCTCTGAGGAGCAAGTAGCATATGTCCCGGGTAGATCATTGTCTGACCACTGCCTTCTTGCTTTAGAAATCTTTAACAAATTCATGATTTCTAAAAATAAAAAGGGACTCATGGCTATCAAGCTTGATATGGCCCAAGCCTTTGATAGTATGTGCTGGGAGACGTTGGAACAAGTTCTTATTTGGTTCAGGTTCCCAGAGAATTTCTCATTCCTAATTATGGAATGTGTCACTAATGTGCACTTTTCTATTCTCTTGAATGGCAAAGGTTCTATATGGATTGAAGCCAAGAGTGGCTTTAGGCAAGGCTATCTTATGTCGCCATATCTTTTTATTTTGTGTTCACAATTGCTTTCAACGTCATTAAGCAAAGAGGCCATCAATTAGGCATCCAAACTTCTTGTAGGGCTCCAAGAATTACTCATTTACTCTATGTTGACGACGTGTTGCTGTTTGGATCTGCTTCCTCCTCCCAACTTCAAATTATGATGAAGTTAATTAGGGACTATTGCGGATGGACTGGGCAAGGTATTAATCTGGCCAACTCTCAAATTCTCTTTGGGAAATTTGTTAGATCTACTACTAAACGGAAAATTGGGAAAAAAATCCAGCTTCAAAATTGTTAATGAGCTTCAT
The DNA here is from genome assembly GCF_001605985.2 of Dendrobium catenatum. Taxonomy (NCBI): domain Eukaryota; kingdom Viridiplantae; phylum Streptophyta; class Magnoliopsida; order Asparagales; family Orchidaceae; genus Dendrobium; species Dendrobium catenatum. The sequence continues at coordinate 20,710,903 of NW_021319083.1, read as the reverse complement.
TATCTGGGTACTAAGTTGGCCCTGAGGAGATTGATCAAGAATGACTTCCAATTCGTGATTGATCACGCCTTGGAGAAACTCAATACTTGGGGTGCTACATTCCTTTCTTTATCTGGAAGACTGATTCTTGCCAAAACTTCTTTACTCTCTCTGCCTACTTTCATTTCAACACATTCTTTGATTCTAAAAAGGATTCTCTATGAATTGGACCGTATTTGCAGAGACTTTATCTGGCATCAGAACTTTTGTCACAAGGGTCTTCATTATATTGCCTGGGAATAATTATGTACACCGAGAGAGAGAGAGAGAGGGGTGGAATGGGTATATACTCAACTGTCAAAAGAGTTGGTCCCCTAAGAGCTCAATTAGCTTGGAGGCTTTACCAGAACCCATCCTCTTTATTATACAAATGTCTGGCCGCCAGACACGGTTCTACTATTTGAAATGGCAAGATCAAGCACGGTCATTCTTCAGCTCAGACCATCATTTCTGATGGCGTCTCATTCCTAAAATCCATTGTTAGGTGGAAAGTAGTTAAAGGTGCTAATATAAGGGTCATGAATGACATTTGGTTACTTGATAAATGCTTCAACAAGTGGCCTATGATTGCTGATTGCGATGGTCTTGAAAATTTGACGTTGCAAAATTTCATCCTTGCAGAAGGTAATTGGAACTTACAGGAGCTTAACCGGTATTTCAACATTGATTTGGTTAATCTCATAGTACAACATTGTATTATTCAGGAAGGAGACGATGACTACATGGAGCTTCTCTATCAACATTCAGGGAAATCTTTTACTTCTTTGGCTTACACTGAAACTATCAAAAGTAAAAAATCTATTGATGATTTCGGGTTTGCCAACTGGCTTCGGAAATTGAAGCTTAAACCAAGAATTGAGCTCTTTTGGTGGAGATTAAGTAGGTTTGCCATCCCTACTAACAAATTTTGGAAATTTAGAAAGCTTAGTAATAGTGAGCTTTGTGCTAGTGGCTGTCCAGCTGTTGAAAATTGTGCTCATATTATAGTTCATTGTAAATTTCTCATTGAGATCATCTGTATGCTGAGAACTTGGGGTTTAAAGATACCCTTATTCACTTCCCTTACGGATTGTCTTCAACAGCTTAGACATCTTTCTATTGTTGGATTGGACATTGTCAAGATCTATTGCACAGCAGTTTTTTATTCCTGGAACAGAAGGAATGATGTGAATCACGGCAACCCCACACCTCCAATTTCGGTGATTGCTTCCAATGTTCTTTTCAATGCTACCAACAAGTATCCAATGCTAGTTAACTGGGATGTTGATTTCCCTCGGGAGTCTGAAACTACATGGCATCCCCCACCACTTGGTTGGATCAAAGTTAACGTTGATGCATCATTACTGGACTCTAATCTAGCCAGCATTGGGGGTGTGGCCCGAGACTCAAAGGGCAATTTACTCTTAGCTTTTGGAAAGCAAAAACTCCATTGGGACATCAACCAACTTGAGTTGGAAGCTGTTTTTTCTTTGAAAGACTTTATCCAAGATTGGATGTTTGATTACAAAGGGTTAATAATTGAAGGAGATAACTACAATGCCATCAAGTTTCTTCATGACTCTGTTGCGGATCTCAAGGCCAAGAACCAGATTTCTGCAAAGATTTCTTTCCTTCATGACTTCAATAAGGTTATCTTCTTTCATACCTCTAGGAATTGCAACAAAGTTGCTGATTTGTGTGCATCTCTTGCTTTGCTCAATAATTTCTGTTTTGATTCCGTTTATTCCCATGATATTCCTTCTTCTTTATCATGTCTTCTGAAGAAGGAATATGAGGCTTGCATTACTTAATTAGCTTGTGATAGTTCTTTTCTTTTTCTTTTTCTCTTAATGCATTTTCTTGCACTTCTTAAAAAAAGTATAACAAAATAAAATAATAATTTGCTGCTATTAGGTTTTATTTATTTATAATAATTGTCTTATGTGTAATGCTTCTCATTTAGGATAGCCTAGCCCAATGCAGCCACAGTAATAAGTAGAAGTGGACTTAACATTAAAATGAATTGTGGGCTCTACTTATTTATTGCCCTTTTCATCCAAAAATGTGGCAAACCCATAGCCAATCAATCCCTACTCTAAAAAATAATTAAATATTTATATTTCTTCATAGGTTTTTACATGTATCAATACATCACATATTTCTTATGTAATTAATATTATATCTTTTTACTCTTTAATTTATATTAATCTAAAATATATTTTATTAAGCTAGTAGAATAATCTGTTGAATATTTTTAGAAGAAAACATTCATTCTAAAAAAAATAAAAACTAAATTTATTTTCATTTTATATCAAAGATAATCAATATTAATGAACGAAATATGCATAAAGTTTTAGTAAAACTTACACTCATAATTAAAATATTATTTTCCCAAAAAAAATAAATATTAAAAACGTATATTTAAAATCTAATAAAGATAAAAGAGTACTTATAATGTATAGAGCGAAGCGGCGAATGTTAAAGCCCAAAGCCCAACTATGTAAACACCACCAATAACAAAGCTTGCATTCAGTATTAGCCATTGCACACATCCTTGTGAAGGCCATATATGGTGTGAAAAATAACTTGCTCATCTTTGCTTGCATTATAAACCAAATTGCCCATGCTATGAAGCACCCCACCAGTAACATTGTGCCTAATATCTTCTTTATGTGAAGTATGCTTTTATTGTTGAGGCTTCAAAGCTTTTATGCATAATATTCTCAGCATATCGCCAATGTAAGTTAGAAGATGAGATATGGATGTGAGCTCCTTTGTAGATGGCATAAGTATTGATCTCCTTTCACAAAGGGTTGTTCCAACTATCTTTAATTGTCTTAGGATACTTTTCATATTTGTCGTCTCAATCCTATATGATTTATGCAAAATTTTAGGCAAATAATATACAAGATAAAAAAAACTCAATATATATGCTTTTTTATAAGATTCATTTATTTACAAAATTAAATAAATTTGATAGCTAACTTATTATTCATTTATATTTGTGAATATACTTATTTATTGTAATTAAGTACTTTGGTATGGAAGGTGTGTACCTGAGAGGATCGTGTACTTGAGATCGGTGAAGTACAATAACTGCTTAATTGTAGCCCAACATTAAAATTTATATAATCAATTATATGATATTTATTTGTGAAAAAAAGGTAAATAAAATTAAAATTAGTATTTCTTATTGTAAGAACTCACATAACAGAGATAAGAAATGAAAAAAGGAAAATATTTCTTGTTACTTTTCAACAGTACAGTACATTCCTATTTATAGAGTGTGATGAGTTCTTGAATCTAATGGATGAAGTACAAGTGTATGGCTAAGATGAGATCAGGCCGTTATTGGTTTGTTATTTGTATGTTGCGATCCTTGAGCTGGGGTATAACTGTCCTAGTTGTGTTGGCTTTTACATCCCCAGAAACTAACGGTGATAGTTGAATTGTTAGTTTGGGCCAAAATATATGATATCTTGGTGTGGAGAGTGGTTTGGTTAGGATATTTGCAATCTAATCAATCATGATGATGGGTGTAACTAAAATATCCTTTGTTTAGATGTGATCTTCTATGAAGTGGAAATCCACATCAATATGTTTGGTTTTAGCATGGAACACAGGATTTTTTGCAAGTACGATAGAAGATGTGTTATCATAATGTATGATCGTGGGGTGTTATTGAGGTTGATTGAATTCAGCAAGAAGTCAATGAAGCCAAATGACATCAGCTGTAACCGAGCCAAAGAGCGGTATTCTGCTTCTGTAGAGGAACATGCCACAATTTGTTGTTTCTTTACAGTCTAAGAAATGAGATTATCACCAAGAAAACAGCAATAGCCGGAGGTGGATCGTCTTGTTTTAAGGTCAGCCACCCAGTCAGTGTCAGAGTAAGCCGTGAGTTGGAGAGAAGAGGAAGAGATAGGAAGACCAAAGTGAATAGTACCTTTCAGGTAATGAAGAAGTCTTTTTAGGAGATGATAGTGAGAGGATGAGGGAGCATGCATATGTTGGCATAATGTGTTAACAACGAATGATATGCCTGTGCGAGTGATAGTTAGATATCATAGTGAGCTTATAATGTGGCGATATGTTGTGGGATTGTAGAGAGAGGTCTATAGGAGGATCTTGAAGAATTTTAGTGACAGATGGATTGGCAAGTGGATTGCATGTATCCATGCCCATTTGTTGAAGAATGGAGGTGGCATATGATGTTTGAGACAGATGAAGTCTGTTGTTGTGAGAAAGAATCTGAATGCCGAGAAATATATGTGTTAGGTTGCCCAAGGTGTTTGATAGAAAATGATTGGCCTAAAGATGAGATTATTTTGTGAAGGAGTGATGGGTCATTTCCTATAAGTAATATATATGTCATCCACATAGATAAGAAGATAGGCTTGCAAGGAGTTTTGTTTGAAGACAAAGAGAGTTGTATCAGCCTTGCTTTTATTGAAGCCTAAGGAAAGAAGATGCATAGAAAAAGTGTGAAACCAATGTCTCGGATCCTATTTTAGACCATAGAGGGATTTTTGAAGAAGGCAAACATGATGAGGAAAGGTGTTGTCTTCGAACCCACGGGGTTGTTTCATGTAAATAGTGTCCAAAAGGGAGCCATGAAGAAATGTGTTCGCTACCTCAAGTTGATGCATGTGCCAGCTATGCGTGACAGTAATGGTAAGAAGAGCTCTAATAGACAAAAATTTGGCTACAGGACTAAATGTCTCGGTGTAATTGAGACCAAATTCTTGATGGTTTCCTTGTGCCACCAGCCTTGCTTTGTAGCGAGCTATGGAGCCATTAGTATTTCTTTTTGTTTTGAATGTCCAACGGCATCCTAATATGGGTTGGTTCGTGGGTGGAGGGACAAGAAGCCATGTTCCTTGTTGTTGGAGCGCAAGAAATTTGGAGGCCATACCATTGCGCCAATGTGGATATTTTAATGCTTCTGCATAGGTATTGGGATCGGTGGTGAGTGGGGAATTAAGGTTTAGGATTTGTCAAGGTTTGAGGTTGTCGGTTTGTAGTCTGGTAACCATGGGATGAGTGGAGGTGTTAGGTGGCTGAAATGGTTGAATGTGGTGGAGAGGCATTAGCGGTAATTTGTGGAGAAGGTGAGATTGCTTCAGGAAGCTGAGAAGAGGTTTTGGGGTTAGAGGTAGTGAGGTAGCTGTCCTAATGTTGGTGTGTGATATGGACGTTGGTAAAAGTAGATTGGGGATTATGTTGTTATCCACGGATGCTGTAGCAATAATGATGGGTTTGTGGGAGAATGGGAAGCAAGTTTCATCAAAAGAGACATGTCTAGAGGTATAGACCTTATTTGTAGTGATGTTGAAGTGGCAACCTTTGTATGATTGAGCATAGCCTATGAAAACACATTGTGTTGATTTTGGCGAGAGTTTATGGCCAGCTTGGGAGGGGAGAAGTGGATAGCATGTGCACCCAAAGATTCATAGATGATCATAATGTGGAGCTTTGTTGTATAGGATCTTGTATGGTGATGTATTGGAGATAGTGGGTGATGACATTAGATTGATAGGTAAACTGCAGTAAGAAGAGTATCAAGCCATAGGTGATAAGGAAGATGGGCTGTATGAAGTAAGGTTTTTGTAGTTTCAAGAATATGGCAATGTTTCCTTTTGGCGAGTCCATTTTGTTCGGGAGTGTAGGGGCAACTGATTTGATGTTCTATACCGTGTGTTTAGAGATAATTTTGCAAGTTTGAGTTGACAAATTCCTTACCACCATCACTGCATAGGCATTTTATTGTAAATGTGAATTATTTTTCAATGGCGGTATGAAACTTAACAATTATGGAGAATACTTAAGATTTATGCATTAAGGGATAAACCCATGTAAACCGAGACGAGTCATCAATAAATGAGACATAGTATCTATAACCTTGCATTGATGAGAAAGGGACCGGACCCCATACATCTGCGTGAACAAGATCAAATGGCTTGTATTTATGATTTTGAGAAGGGAAGAAAGGAAGTTTATGACCTTTTGAGGTCTTACATGATGAACAAAACGAAAAGGAAGTAGGAATAGCTTGATATTTATTCAACTTTGAAATAGTTGCCATACTATGTTGATGTGGGTGTCCCAAGTGATGGTGCCAATGAAGAGATGCTGGAATGTTGGTTGAGAATGTAGTCTTTGGAGCATGACTTTCAGAACTTGGTGATATGGAATTGATCCCCTCATGGCACGGACCTGAGAGAAGAACTAAATTGTTCATCTGATCCTTGATTTGAAAGCCTGAAGCATCAAATAGAATTGAAAGATTGTTGTCTTGAGCTAGTTTGGATATAGAAAGAAGATTATATGAAAGTTGAGGTAGATGAAAAAGATTATATAAAAAGAGCTTACGTGAGGGAGTAGGTAGAAGACCTGGACCGGAGTGAGCAATGGAGGGTTGGCGACCGTCTCTAATAGTGATTGAGTCATTACCTTGATAATCTGAAGGTTGGAAAATATTTTCGATGCTGTTGCTAAGGTGAGATGAAGAACTTGTGTCCAAAATACAGTTCACATTGGACTAGGTCGAAGGTGCTGCAAGAGCGGTCTGCTGAGTGGATGGAGTGGGATACTATAAATTGAGGTAGTGCCAGCACGAGTTTGCAGGATGCCCTGTTTTACCGCAGATTTGACAAATTATTGCGGCATTGGTAGGATCGGTCGTGTTCTTGATGAGAAGCGATTGTTTCTACCATGATTTTAATTGTAGGAAGAATGTCCTCTGCTGCGATACGAGTAGAATGTTGTGTCCATATTTGGAGCTGCGGCTTCCTTGACAGATTCAGTGGAAATGTTAATTTCCTCACTCAAAAGAAGTGAGTATAAATATTCAAGGCTGATCGGAAATAAACTAGTGCGGATCGACGTCTTAAACGCCTAATAAGATGATGGTAGAACATTTAAGGTGTAAAAAAGTGTGTCTTCAGGATCTATAGTTGCACCTGCTGCTGCTATGTTTTCAGCCAGCGTCTTGATCGTGGTGAGGTATTGAAGCATCGTAGATTGGCCCATTGAAGCATTGTGCAGCTCGTTCTTGAGTTGTATCACTCTTGAACGTTTTGTCGCCTGGAGTCGATGTTCAAGAGTCATCCATATATCAGCACATGAGTCAAGATGAAGTACATACGGGAGAATGGATGGAGGGAGGGTCGAGCACAGCGCTGCTACAAGATTTTGATATATAAGCAGCCAGTGGGTGAAACGTTGGCTGAGTGTAGAGCCACCATCAGGTTGTTCGTCAAGATGAGGGGGAGTAGCGACTGATGGGTCCAAGAAGGAGGTAAAGTTGTTCACTCTAAAGAACTTGAGAACTTGAGATTTCCAGGAGGGTAGTTGTCACTAGCAAGGGTAACAAGAACAATATTCTTGATATTGGAGATCAAAAATTTTAAAGATGAAGGAATAGCGATGCTATCCTGGTCGTCTTCTCCGATGTGTGAAGAAGGAGAAGAATCCATTGGTTTTTGCGGAGGATTTAGAAAGAACTGGAAAGGGCTGCGAGCCAGAGTGAGGCCATGATACCATGTCAGAACTCACAGAACAAAGACAAGAAATGAAAAAGGAAAATGTTTCTTGTTACTTTTCAACAGTATAGTACATTCCTATTTATAGAGTGTGACGAGTTCTTGAATCTAATAGATGAAGTACAAGTGTATGGCTAAGATGAGAGGAGGCCATTATTGATTTGTTGTTTGTATGTTGCGATCCTTGAGCTGGTTTAGAGCTGTCCTAGTTGTTTTGGCATTTACTTATCATAAAAGGTTCTTATTGAAACTCTTTCTTACTCAATTTTTTTCGAGAGGTAGAGCATCAGGAACTCAACTGAACATGAGAACATCACTGTGGTTGCCGATTTCGTTAAGTGCGTTCTCCAAATAAAAATCCATTAAAACAAATTTCTTGAACTTAACCGAAATAAAGGAAGGAATGAATTTCCTGACGTCCTCTCACATGCGGATTTCTTGACATCTTATATAATTATCTTATTTTAATTATTCCTCCGTTAAAGTTTTAAAAATCAATCTTCTCTGAACTATGAAATCAATGTACCGTTTGGAACCACGATAATTTTTTTATAAGTGATTATAAATTTTATAATTACATTGATGAAAATAATTAATTTAAATTTTAATTGAAATAATTTTTAATACAATTATTTTTTTTAAATTACTGTCATTTCAAACGTTAATGATTTTCACGACTGCAATTTTATAATCAATTTTACACTTCAAGTTTAACTGTAAGCAGATTGTGTTAATTAATGGTAATTACGATTAATTAATAAAAATAATTATAAAATAATAATATACTCAAATTTAATGCAACAGCTAATATGTTGGTTTTCCAAGGGCTTTTCAGTTGCCGGCGAGACGTTCAATAGACACGTGGCATATAATGAAAGGAGCAGGTGTCGGATTGCGGAGCTGGCCGCAACAATGGTCATTAGGTCACCCCAAATCCCGGGTAGTATTCTTTCATGATTAAAGAAAAATTAAAATATATTAATGAGTTTAAACTTTGAAGCGCGAGACTTGCCCTAATTTTTCCCTCGCCGCCTCTGCTGTTCTTCTCCCCTCCTCCCATTCACTGCTTCACCCATGGCCTCCACCTCTCTCACTGACTTCCCCGCCCTATCCAACCCTGCTTCCGAAACCCGTCCTTCCGCCACTTCTCCCCTCTCCTCTGTTCCTCTTCAAGAAGATGTCATTCCCTTCTCCGGTAAAGAAGTTTCTGCTGGACCTGAAGAGTCGGGCCTTTCGCTTGTGGGCTACACAATCGGTCCTTACCCCACCTACGGGGCTCTCATCTCTTCAATGCGTAAGAAATGGTCTCTAAAGGGTAATCTGCAACTTACTTCCCTACGTGAGGGTTTTTTCCTGTTGCGTTTTTCTGTCTTAGATGATTTTGAAATGGCTTTGTCCGGGGCACCCTGGTTTTTCCTGGAGTGGCCATTCTTCCTGCAAAAGTGGTCACCCCACCCTAAACGTGTTGAATGTTCTTCAATTCCTATTTGGGTTAGAATACTTGACCTTCCTTTGTGTTGCTGGACCCCAAATGGTATATCCAAAATTGCAAGCTTTATAGGTATCCCTTTAATGGTGGATACTCCTACAGCTCAGAAAACCCGTCTTACTTTTGCTAGAGTGTGTATCGAAGTGACTAGTAAGTCTGTGTTACCTGATCTCATCCCGATTTCTTTGGTTGGAGAATCCATGATGCTTGAGGTTCAATATGAATGGAAGCCTACACCGTGTGAGTTTTGTGACTCTCTTGTTCACCCTGCGGACATTTGCCCAACTAAACCATCACAGAGTTCCACTGCTGCTCTTCCTTCTCGTGGAAAGAGTATAAATCGGAAGCCAAGGAGAAGATCCCGCACTCGTCGTCCCCCACCTAAATCTTCAACCTCTGCAAACAACCTTAGACCTCCAAAAATTTCTACCAACACCGCTACAAACAAAATCCAAGTCTTGCAAAGTGGTTCAGATATCGCCTCTTCTATTGCTCTTGCAATAGAAACTACTGTTGTTATAACAGCTCCACAAATAGATACTTCTACCCAACAAGCAGAATCAACCTGAGCCTAAAATGCCAAGAAGGCGCCCCCTCAAGCTACCATATCTCAATAACCTAACTCCATAGCTGTTTGGAACACCAGGGGCTTCAATAGCCCTGAAATTTTTTGGTTTCTGTAAGGAACTTGTACCGTCTTATGGCTTTGTATGTTAAATGCTTGTAAGCTCTCTGATCTTTGGTTTATATCATCTGACAAAGTTATTTTTGAATGAACAAAGCAGCCATAATTTTGGTTTTTGAAAATCTGGCTGTATTTGAATCAAATGGAATGATTCTAAAATTTCCTTCTCTCTATCATTATTTTCTTTGATTTTTTTTTTTTTTAATAAATTCAGTTAAGTAATAATTTTTCTTTTTACGTTACGAAAATTCTGTTGGCATTCTCTTTTATACCGAAGAAATAAGAATTTACATTTATGTAAGTAGAAATTAAATTGTTTTAGTTATAATTGCAAACAAGAAGTTGCCCCATATATTATCTTGGCTCATTATTTTTTTAAATTAAATATTATAATTTTTATTTATATTCATGAAAATATTTGTAAAAATACTTATTTGTTGTTTAATAAATAGTTTTTTTTAAACATGATAAAATAATCATTTAATAAAAAAATTAATTAGTGAATTGATGAAATTATATATTACTTTTAAAAGTATGTATATAACCAGATGTTAACATATAGTAAAATTATTAAATAAGGAATTAGATTTATACAATAACATCTTACTTATTAATGATTCATGCTTGATGGAAGTTTCAAAGCTGCCGTCAATTAAGCAACACCGGTTGCAATAGTTTTGCGATTTGAATACATTGTATATTGATTTGATCATGATTTATTACTGTTTTATATTCAAGAAATACTTAGGCTTCGTTTGATTCGGTTTATGCTTACATAAAAAGGAGTTTTAGAAAAAGAGGTTGAGAAAAAGCCGTTCAATAAAATGGAGTTTCAATAATAAGATATGTTTGACTAATATTTTTAAAAGTGCTTATTAATACTTGAAAGTTAATTTAAAATTGTTTGTTTAGGAGTTCTGTTTTTGATATTTTATTATAAAAGACGGGTATATAGATGTGGTGTAATAAGTTTGGTTAATGCCCTGTGAATTCTCTCTTAACTCGTTGTAATGAAAGCATTTAAATCAAGCAATCGAATCGTAATTTCTACGCGCAAAAAATAACGAAAGTTTATTTGGCTCGCGATCCCAATCCGCATAAGGAGGAGGGTTAATTCGAACATTTGGACAGGAAAACGGTGTTTTTTAAACGGAGAAGCAGTCGCTGAATAAATTTCATAACCGCTCAAAATACGTGGTTTTATAAAAAGTAATTACGGATAAATTTGTCTTCCAAACAGATATCACGAACTGATTATAACTTATTCAAATGGAAATTGAGAAAATAAGCCTAATCAAACGAGGCCTTAATAGGGCTGTTGCGTTCTGGAATATTCGCGGCGGTAGAGAAATATATAGTTTAACGTCTTAGCGTTGTACGAAGATCCAGCACACAATCAGATAAGTGAGAGGATGTAGCATTCATAAGTGACACCAGAGTTTTTACGTGGAAAACCCCTGAAAAAGGGGGAAAAACCACGGGGCCTGGCCCGGTTTGAATGAATCCACTAGTATTTGTAGTCGATTACAAATGAGGCCCTTCCTTAGGAGAAGGCCTTGGATTGATGTAGCAAATGTACATCATATAGATTGCATTACATGGTAAGAGTTACATATACAGGTTTGTTTGGCCTGAAGGACCGTAGTCGGCAGGAGACCGTAGTCGGCAGGAAACCGTAGTCGGCCAGAGACCGTAGTCGGCAGGCAGAAAACCGTAGTCGGCAGGAGACCTAGTCGGCCGGAGAGATCGGTAGTCGGCCGAAGACCGTAGTCGGCCGAGACCGTAGTCGGCCGGAGACCGTTGTCTGGTGATGGAGGTCGGACGGACCGTATTAGGCGACAGTGCCAGAAGAACCGTAGGCGGTAGGAGATAAGGAGTCAGGTGGTTAGTCCCAAGTGTCACTTGGAAGATCGGATGTTGATGGTCTGGCCTTGAGTAGGAGTCGGGTCTTAAGCAGGACGTCAGGTCTTCAGCAGGACGTCGGTCTTCAGCAGGATGTCGGGACTTAACATCGGCCTTGAACAAGATCGCGGTCTTTGGAAGGAAGTAGGGACTGAGTGTCAGGCCTTGAACAAGACGTCGGTCTTTGGCAGGACGTGGGGATGAACGTCGGGCCTTAAGGTTGTGGTCCGGCGAGGTTTTGTGGTGGTCCGGCGAGGTTCCTCGGTGGTCCGACAAGATTCCTGCGGGTCGGCGGTGGTCCGGCGAGGTTCTGCGGTGGCCCGGCGGCTGTCGAGGAGGAACTCGCTTCCTTCTCTCTCTCTTCTCTCTCTTGCTTGGATCCCCTCTTGTGAGAAATGAGGGCCTCTATTTATAGGATTTCTAGAGTGGCATGACCCGTAAATAGGTGTGAGATCAGGGGCGAATAGGGAGTGGTCAAATGACGGCCGATATGAATCCTACGATCGTGCCACCGTTACATTGGACATTTGAAGTCTAAGTGATGTGAATTCTGTGATCTTGGCTCGTTGAATTCGTCTCGTCGAGCCTTCGATTCGGAGTATAAACTCGTCAAATCGGAGTCCGTTTGGTAACTCAATTGCGGTTGAACCTTCCAACACACTTCGGGTCCATGATTCGGACCCATTTGGGCTCGGATTGAGTCGAATTTGGTGTCGTTGAAGTTCATATTTCCGAGATGCTCAGTTCGACTATAAGCTTGCTGAAATCGGAGTTGGGGTGCTCTCGAATTAATTTTTGAAGTTTGCAACTAGCTTTCGCCTCGAGATTCGTGCCCGATCAAGCTAATTTTTGTGATGCCGTATCAAGGGCTATCATGATTATTATAGTTGATGGAGATGGCAAAATGCGGTAAATAAGAAAACAAACAAATAACTAATAATAAGAAAACTTATTGATAAAAAAAATTATAAAAAGAAAAAAAATATAGATTGTTTGTTTTGTCGGAGTATTACTGAAGGCCTTGTAGTTCAAGAGTTTTTCCAAAGGCTCATCGTTGAGGGGATTTATTCTTGTATGAACTCTGTCGTTCGAATTTCAATTAAATTAAGACATGATTATTTTAAAACACAATAATCCGATCCCTATTAACTATGAAATTTTAAAATTAACGCGCCACTTATTTTCTATGTTTTAAAGTAGATATTTAGTATTTGCGTAATAAAATAAGGTTTGGGCTATTAAGAAAAATAATGAGAATCAATGATGAAGATGAAGATTGATTTGGAGTCGTTTCTGACTGCAAAGCCATTAAAAAGAAGAAAAAAATATAAGAGTAAAGTATGTATTGATTTCCTAATATTTTTTTCTCATATAGACTTTATGTGAAATTTGTTGAACTTTATTTTCAACAGAAAAATTCAAGAATTAATTTGGCAAGCAATGATTTGTGTTTTTGTGATTTTTCACACAAATTCACTTAGAATGTATTATTAAAAATTTATATGCAGATAAACACATACTTTTATAAATCAGCTATATAAACTTTTATGTAAAATGATAAATTTTTTTGTTGATCATTTATTCTTCATCAAATATAATTATTATGCATTTTTTCTCTTTCATTTATGTGATGTTTTATTCATTTTGATGCTACGTATATATTATTATATATCACTATGTATTATAATTTATTGTTGTTGTTTACTGTTATGTATTATTGTTATATATTTTGATGTGTATTACTATCTACTGTTGTATATTGTTGATGTGTGCTATCACATGTACTTCATAAACGCATGTGTACACATGATTTATTTTTCACAAGAATTTAACATATAAATTTTCTTAAATAATTGTTGAAAGATAATTTTACAAATACTAGTTATATTTAGTTAAATAATATTTTAAAATAAAAGAAAAAAAAATATTTTACAAAGACTAGTGGTCACAAAATGATGCATTGATAAGATATTTTTCAAACAAGAAAATATAAAACAATATCACATTTATTTTGTTGTTCAAATCAAATTTAAAAGCACTCCATTCTTCATATTCAAATGCTTCATTCAACCAACTTCTATAATAAAGTGCTCGGAGGGGCCTTGTTGGCATTGGACGACCATTAAGCCTTAAAGATTTTATTGCGATGTTGAAGGAGATTGGGAAGACCCAATCTATTCTATAAAAATAATTAATGATGCCATCGATGTTATGACGTAGTTATTTCAAGGATATGAGTTTTTCATATTTTAAAATAAATTACGTTATAATATGATATGAAATAATATTTTTAAGTTGCATACAAATCAATTTTATGTACAATTAAATATCTAAAAAGAATAATTTATTTTAACTTTTTTATTATTATATCATATAAATTTTTATAATAAATATTTTAATAAACTTATATTTATATAAAACTTTAAATATTATTTTATGATAATTATGTTATTAATTAATTTAAAGCTATTCATCTACTGACTAAAAATAAATTTAAAAATATAGTGGGTTAGAATAATTTTGAACTGTGTAATTAAAAATATGCTTATTTAATTAGTATTTAGGTGTTTATTCTTTGTAATTAATTATTCAATAATAATATTGAATAATATCAAAAAGCCCAATCTGAAGTCGCCACTCTTCTATGAGTTACTCCAACGAGAAATTACTCCAAGATCAGGAGATTGATTGATTAAAAAAAAAATATAGTTAATCTTGCTTTGTTTGTTCTCCATGATTGAGATAGATTGAATTTAGATTTGAGAAGCAGTATACAATAACAATGCATAGCAGTACAATAGTAATACATAATAGTAATACAATAACAATATACAAAGTACACACAATAATACTCATTAATATATAATAACATATTTCCGCATAGATTTCGTAATACACATCTATGAAAAACTGAGAAGTTTTAAAATGAACAAAATATCTCTGAAAAGTTTACGTAGTTGATTTACAAAAAGCATGTTTTTTCTCGCCGGGCATATCAACATTGTGTTGCCCCCAAAAACTCTTGCATGGTGCTGCCCCTTAACCCCGCGAACTGTCATGGAGTGCTCCCCTTGGACCTCCTACTATTTCAAACTCTGCATTATGTGGGCATATCTTCTGAAGAATGCAATGTCTTCATCGACATTTTCTCATTTTTTTTCTTTCAAAGGTCAAAAGTTTTATTATGCAAAAATCTTAAATATTTGGGAGCTTTCACGGGTTTCTTTTTTAAAACATAAAAAAAAGCAGGCTAATGCGATTTCAAAATTTTTCATAAATGGGTTGGGTCGGACATCGGCCATAAAAATTCATGTGTTATAATTTATTGGAGTCCTAACGTAGAGCTATGCATGGAGGAATTCTCCATGTTTGTAGAGGCAAAAAAATTGTGAAATTATATTTTTTCATATATGCAGGCCAAAAATTAATATTATCAAGAAAGAAAAGAAAAGTTTTTTAAGGTTTAAGTTAATTTATACTATAAATTAAAATAATACTAATAAAAGAAATAAAGTGATTGTCGCAGGGCAGAGCTAAGAAATTTCATTAATGTTATTGCGGCCCAAACTTCCCTCTGCTTTTAGATTACCTTTTTTTTTAGTTTTAAAATAAGTGTCCCTTTATTGATCAGATGTGATATAACTTAGCTGGACATTCTTTTAGTGCTTCCTAGATGGATACTTGGGAAGACAACAATATTCCAATAGCATCAAAAGACCAAGAAAACAAAATATTAGAATTACTAGTCTTTATTGGACTGTCAATATTTAAAATGAGTCAATGTCAAGGATTGTCAATTTTTTAAAGTTCTTTACTTAACATAGTGCTATTAAATGTAACGAAAGTAAATCCATTTAAGACGTAAAAATGTACTTCTTACACTCCCTTCGGATGAGTGAAGCTAATAAGATTGTTAAATTCGATTACTATAATGTATTCACTTGATATTTCATAACTTATACATGTTGATTTTTTGGTCTTAAAATATTTAGCCTATAGTGCAACTTCTTGCATGGATTGGGAAAAACTAAAGTGTCAATAAATTTGTTTATTCTATTAAAGTTAAGTTAACAAAATTAATATAATGATTATCTACTATAAATCTTTATAATATTGTATACAACAATGAAGACCTTTAAAATATATTCTATGTGAAAAGTTACTCAAATCTAACATTTATTTTCTAACTATTCCATCATAATCAAATATTATTGTTGCGTCCTGGAGTATCGCGGCGGTAAGAGAAATATAGTTTTAGATGTTATGACGAAGATCCAGCACACAATTAGATAAGTGAGAGGGTGTAGCATTCATAAAGAGACACCAGAGTTTTTTACGTGGAAAACCCCTGAAAGGGGAAAAACCACGGGCCAGGCCGTTTGAATGAATCCCACTAGTATTTGTAGTCGATTACAAATGAGGCCCTTCCTTGGGAGAAGGCCTTGATTGATGTAGCAAATATACATCATATAGATTGCATTACATGGTAAGGAGTGACATATACAAGTTCGTTTGGTCGGAGGACCGAGTCGCAGGAGACCGGGGTCTGAAAGACCTTTGAATGTTGATGGAGGTCGAAAGGACCATAGTACGGCGACGGAGGTCGGGGAAGACCGTAGTAGGCAGGAGACCGGGGTCTGAATGTCGGTTTAAGCAGGACGTCGGGTCTTCAGCAAGACGTAGGGACTGGACGTCGGGCCCTTAGCAGAGGTCGGGTCTTCAGCAGGACGTCGGACTGAACGTCGGCCTTAACTGGACATCGGGTCTTCAGCAGGACGTAGGGACTGAACGTCGGGCCTTAGCAGGACGTCGGTCTTCAGCAGGACGTAGGGACTGAACGTCGGGCCTTAAGCAGGACGTCGGGTCTTCAGAGCGGCAGGACGTTCGGATGGACGCGCCTTAGAGGCTGGGTTTCAGGGACTGGGATGAACGTCGGGCCTTAAGAGGACGTCGGGTCTTCAGCAGGAGTAGGGACTGAACGTCGGGCCTTAAGCAGGACGTCGGGTCTTCAGCAGGACGTCGGGCTAAACATCGGGCCTAAACGTCGGGCTTGAGATGGTGGTGCGGAGAAACTGCGGCGGTGGTGCGCGATGGCAGCGGTGAGTCGGTCGAGCTTCAGCGTGGTCCGGCAAGGCTTCGGCGGTGTCCGGCGAGGTTCCGGCGGTGGTCGAGGAGGAGCTTCTTCCTCCTCTTCCTTCTCTTCTCCCTCTCTCTTCTTGCTTGGATCCCCCCTCATAAGAAATGAGGGCTCTATTTATAGATTTTCTGGAGTGGCATGGCCCGTAAATAGGCGTGAGATCAGGGCAAATAGGGAGTGGTCAAATGGACGCCGATATTGAACCCTACGATCGTGTACCGTTCGTTGAACATTTGAAGGCTTTAAAGATGTCAGAATTTGGCGATCTTGGGCTCGTTGGATTCGTCTCGTCGAGCCGTTCGATTCGAGTATAAGCTCGTCAAAATCGGAGACCGTTTGGTAACTCAAATTGCAGTTTGAACCTTCCAATAGCGCTTCGAGCCCTTGATTCGAACTCATTTGGGCTTGGATTGGGTTGATCTTGGTGTCGTTGGGTTCGTATTTCCGAGACGCTCAGTTTGACTGTAAGCTCGCTGAAATCGGAGTTTGGGTGCTCCAAGAATTAATTTTTGAAGTTTCCCACTAGCTTTTGCCTCGAGATTCGTGCCCGATCAAGCTAATTTTGTGATGACGTATCAATTATGTTACTTATTTACTTAATTTTAAATTCTAAAAAGTAATAGAAAGATTTTAATTATTACATACTTAGTTACTTTTTAGAAAATTATATTTTAATTGACCTTACAACTATATGATAACCTTCACTTACATAAAATAACATTTACTAATTTGACTAATAAGTAAAACTATTATCTTACATTTTTAATTTTCTCATAAAACTAGGTCAAACAAATGTGTACTTTGTAAAAATTAGATAACATTCTTAGTATAATTTTATGAAGATAACATTCTTTCTTTAATTGCATGAGATATTTATGGCCAAATCATGCCTTGGATGAATTTTATGAGAAAACATTCTCCACTTCTCTCAACTTTGATCATGAAGATTGATCTCTTGCAAAACCCAAATAAATTCTCTCCTAAAAATATTAGGATTTCTTTTCTATATCTCTCTAATCAAATATTTTTTTATTACTATTTTATATTGTTTAAGAAAAACAATTTTATATTTCTAATAAAATATCAAAATCCATCTCTGGTATATTTTTTTTATTGAATATAAAGTGCATTATATGTATATTTTCTTTAATTCTAATTTTTTTATTTATAAATCAGTTTACATATTTTTTATAAATGAATCATATACAATTTTTTTTAATATTAATATCGCTTATTTTCTTTTATATTGCAAAAAAAAAAAAATTGTACAATTTTTTTTAACAAATGTATAAATTAATAGTTTTTATTTAAAAGAACTCTTAATCAATATTATTTCTTAAAAATTAAACAAGGTTAATAAAATTACTTTTAACAAAACTTAATGATAAATTTTCAATAATTTAAAAAAGTCACAGCTTTATAATGCAAATAAAATTATATTTTATTAAAAAAAAAAAACAAATTGGAATGAAGCATCTACCATTCGAATTAGATGAGTCTTTGCTTTGAAGTTTGGAAAATTTTTTAGAAACAACAATTACATGGGGATATCACCAAGAGCTGTTTTAAGTCAGAACCTAATCCGGGCAATCTATTAATCAAATATTTAGAAGTTAAGCTACGACTTATTCAGAAGTATTTTGGAATATTATTTTGGAACATAAGGTTAGTACCTTAGGATAATGGTATGAAGAAAATCATTTTTTTTTTCTTTCCTTAAAAAATAAAGACAACAATTGATTAAGATAATCCTTAGCACATCTCAAGCTTAATTTTATTTTTTAACTTGTGGAAAAAATTTAAAAAGGTGGAACTAACATTCAAATTTTTTATTTAAAATAATAATCAATGTCGCAAGCGTACAATCATCACTAAAAGAGATAAACTAGTGATACCTAGAGATGATATTAGTAAAAACATAGTAGATGGTTCACAAGTATCATCGTAAATAATTATAAAAGGCATTAAATCTCATGTTTTACTTATTGGAAATAAATTTCTCTTCTAAACATGCTTTGCTTTAATTTTCCAAATATAAATATAATTTATCTTATGCTTTTTAAATAAATTATTTTCAAAATTTTGAGTATTAAACTGGAGCTTTTAAATTCCAAATATTCATAAAAAATCATCTCTTAAATTAGATTTACCAAATTTTAAAAAATAACTATGATAAAAAATTAATTCAAAGAATTCCTTAAAATATTTTAATCAAATTTTTTTGCTTTAATATTGGAAATATATTTCTAATTATTCTACTTTTAAAATATATTGCAAATATATATTTCACTTCTGCTTAAGCTTTTACAACTTAAAAATTTATTACTTAAATATACAATTAACAAAACTCTTAATGTTTACAACTTAAAAATTTATTACCTCAACTATGGGGGAGTTAAAGGAATTTGTGATTTCCATTCAACTATGCCACCATATTTATAACCGAAAATTGCATCTGCCTTCTCATCTCCCTCAACATTCAACCACCGCCAATAATTACAAACTTTATTTCCCCATCGGTTCGCGGAATTTGCGGATCTGGTTCCCGCTATAGACCAAAAATATCAAATTGTGGGAACAGCTAGCGAAGCAGCTTAACAGGCGGATATAATTAAGCTTCTCTCTAAAGAATTTGCTCAAAAGATTGTCGCATTCTTTAGAATGCGCCGAAATGGAACACGCATTCCTATATTGTGCTATATCGTTTAGCGAATTTGCTCTTATTAAAATTAATTCAAATTTAAGTTTTTTCCCGAAAATTTGGCCTTTCCTGACCTGTCACTGCGTATTTCTTGACATCTTATATATATAATTATCTTATTTTAATTATTCCTCCGTTAAATTTTCAATAATCATTCTTCTCTGAACTATGAAATTAATGGACCGTTTGGAATCACGATAATTTATTTTTATAAAAGTGATTATAAATTACATTCACGAAAATAATTAATTTAGATATTAATTTGAAAATAATTTCTTAATACAAAATTTTTTAAAATTACGGTCATTCCAAACGTTAATGATTTTCACCGCAGCAATTTTATAATCAATTTTACGGTAACAGTTTAACCGTAAGCAGATTGTGGTAATAAACGTTAATTACGATTAATTAATGAAAATATTTATAAAATAATAATAGACTCGAAGTTAATGCTACAGCTAATATGTTGGTTGTCCAGTGGCTTTTCTGAATCCTATTCTCCAGTTGCCGGCGAGAAGTTCAATGGACACGTGTCACATAGTGAAAGGCACAGGAGTCGGATTGCTGAGCTGGACGCAACAAAGGTCATTCGGTCTACCCCAAATACCGGAAAGTATACTTTATGATTAAAGAAAATTCAAAATATATTAATGAACTTTGAAGCCGCGAGACTTGCCCTAATTTTTCCCTCGCCGCCCCTGCTGTTCTTCTCCCCTCTACCCCTCCACTGCTTCACCCATGGCCTCCACCTCCCTTACTGACTTCCCTGCCCTATCCAACCCTGCTTCCGAAGATGTCATTCCGTTCTCCGGTGAAGAAGTTTCTGCCGGACCTGAAGAGTCGGCCCTTTCGCTTGTGGGCTACACAATCGGTCCTTACCCCTCCTACGAGGCTCTCATCTCTTCAATGCGTAAGAAATGGTCTCTAAAGGGTAATCTACAACTTCATTCCCTACGTGAGGGTTTTTTCCTGTTGCGTTTTTCTGTCTTGGATGATTTCGAAATGGCTTTGTTCGGGGGACCCTGGTTATTCCTGGAGTGGCCATTCTTCCTGCAAAAGTGGTCACCGCACCCTAAACGTGTTGAATGTTCTTCAATTCCTATTTGGGTTAAAATATTTGACCTTCCTTTGTGTTGCTGGAACTCAGAAGGTATATCCAGAATTGCAAGCTTTATAGGTATCCCTTTAGTGGTGGATACTCCTACAGCTCAGAAAACCCGTCTTACTTTTGCTAGAGTATGTATCGAAGTGACTAGTAAGTCTGTGTTACCTGATCTCATCCCGATTTCTTTGGATGGAGAATCCATATATGATGCTTGAAGTTCAATATGAATGGAAGCCTACACCGTGTGAGATTTGTGACTCTCTTGTTCACTCCGCAGATATTTGCCCAACTAAACCATCACAGAGTTCCACTGCAGTCCTTCCTTCTCGTGAAAAGAGTACAAATCGGAAGCCAAGGAGAAGACCCCGCACTCGTCGCCCCCCACCTAAATCCTCAACCTCTGCAAACAACCTTAGACCTCCAAAAATTTCTACAAACAAAATTCAAGTCTTGCAAAGTGGTTCAGATATCGCCTCTTCTATTGCTCTTGCAATGGAAACTACTGTTGTTATAACAGCTCCACAAATAGATACTTCTAACCAACAAGCCAAATCAACCAGAACCTAAAATGCCAAGAAGGCGTCCCCTCGAGCTACCATATCCCAAATGATCTATACCTCATAGCTGTTTGGAACACCAGGAGCTTCAATAGCCCTGAAAATTTTGTTTGCTGTAAGGAGCTTGTACCTTCTTATGGCTTTGATGTGTTTTGCATTCTGGAGAATATATTAAATGCTTGTATGCTATTGCTCTCTGATCGTTGGTTTATATCATCTCACAAAGTTTTTTTTCAATAAACAAAGCAGCCATAATTTTGGATTTTGAAAATCTAGCTGTATTTGAATCAAATGGAATGCTTTATAAGATTTCCATCTCTATCATTATTTACTTTGATTTTTTTTTCTTTTTTATAAATTAAGTAAAGTAATCACTTTTTTTACATCATTCTCTTTTATACCGAAGAAATAAAAATTCACATTTATTTAAGTAGAAATTAAATTGTTTTAGTTATAATTGAAATAAGAAGTTGCCCCACAGGTTATCTTGGCTCATTATTTTTTTTAAAAATTAAATATTATAAGATTTATTATAATTTTTATTTATATTCATGAAAATATTTATAAAATTACGTATATGTACGTTGTTTAATAAATAATTATTTTCAAACATAATAAAATAATCATTTAATAGAAAATTAATTAGTGATTTTATGAAATTATATATTCGTATACCAATTTTTTTTACATCTCGTTTACTTATAAAATTATGTATAACATATAGTAAAATTATTAAATAAGGAATTAGATTTATAGACTAACATCTTGCTTAGGGAGTTAATAAATCATCATCTTGCTTATGGAGTTAATAAATCATCATTAATGATTACTTGTGATTCAATGATTCAAGCTTGATGGAAGTTTCAAAGCTGCCATCAAGAAGCAACTGTTGCAATAGTTTTGCGATCTTGAGTGTATTATATATATTGATTTGATCATGATTTTTCAATGTTTTGTTTTCAAGAAATACTTAAATAGGGCTTTGAAGATTATTATCGTTGGTGGGGAACTGGGAATAATTTCCTGCGACCTTTGCACATAGCTCTAATATATGTGAAAAGCTTAGAAAGCTTTAAAATAAATAAAAATTTATTTAAAAATTTTACATAGTTGATTTACAAAAGTATGTGTTTTTTCGCCCAGGGATACATCAGCACTGTGCTGCCCTCGAACCCCCGCATGGGTGCCGCCCCTTGACCCCGAGACCTGACCGGGCAGGTCGAATCCCGCTAGGGGGCACTGCCCCTTTGGACCCCTAAGGCTGTAGTTTTTTCAACTTCAAGTCTTCCTCTTCCTTGACATTTGCATACCGCCTTTCGAGCTTCACATCTTGGAGCATATCATCTACTCGAAGAATGCAACGTCCTTCTCTAAACAAATCTTCATTTTCATCAAGTCTTCCAAAATTTTTCTTTCTCAATAGGTACCAAAAGTTCTAATATACAAAAACCCTAAAATATTTGAGAGGTTTCACGAGTTTCTTTTTTAAATGCATAAAAAAATAAGCAGGCAATGGGATTTTAAAATTTTTCATAAATGGGTTGGGTCGAGTTGTTGGATTATAAAAAATCCAAGTGTCTTAATTTAATTGTAGTCCAGATGTAGAGTTACGTCTAGAGTTACCACAGAGTAATTTCTCCTTCGTTGGAGAGGCAGAAAAAAATTGTGAAATTATTTTGTTCATATATGCAGTCCTAAATATTTATTATTATCAAGAAAGAAAATAAAACATTTTTAAGGTTTAAGTTAATTTCTGTTATAAATTAAAATAATACTAATAATAGTATTTTCGGACTCCTGAAGCTATGACGTCCGAAAATAGGGGGCAACTAATACATCGTAAAAAAATTATCTTGATCGGGCACGAATCTTGATGCAAAAATCTATCTGGAAACTTCAAAAATTAAATTCATGAGCATTCGAACTCCGATTTCAGCGAGCTTATAGTCAAATTGAGCGTCTCAGAAATACGAACCCAACGACACCAAATTCGACCCAATCCGAGCCCAAATGGGTCCGAATCAAGGACCTGAAACGTTGCTGGATGGTTCAAACCGCAATTTGAGTTCCAAACGGTCTTCGATTTTAACTAGCTTATACTCGAATCGAACGGCTCGACAAGACGAATCCAACGAGCCCAAGATCACCGAATTTTGACATCATTAAGGCCTTCAAATGTTCAACGAAAGGTGCACGATTGTTGGATTCAATATCGGCCGTCCATTCGACCACTCCCTATTCGCCCCTGATCTCACGCTTATTTACGAGCTATACCACTCCAAAAAATCTATTAATAGAGTCCTCATTCTTCACAAAGGGGACTCAAGTGAAGAGAGAAGAAAAAGAGAAGAAGAGAAGAGAAGGAAGAAGTTCATCCTCGACCACCGCCGGAGCCTCGCCGGACCACCGTCTGAGGCCCTCACCTTCGTTAGAGGCCCTCACCTTCGCCAGAGGTCTTCACCTTCGCCAGAAGACCTCCCCTTCTCCAGATCATCATCATAGGCCCGAAGTTTTGCCAGACCATTACCTGACATCCAGACTTTTATCAAAAAGTTGTTATTTGTAATCTGATCGCCCTCGGAGGCGATTCGGCCCTCTGTAACCGGCTCAAATTATAGTGGAATCATTTTCAACTAGGCTAGGCCTCATGGTTTTTCCCCTTTCAAGGGTTTTCCATGTAAAATTTTTTTATGTTCTGTGTGTGTGTGCTGGATATCTGTGCAAAGCTAAGACGTATAGTTAGAACTCTATCGCCGCGTA
This sequence comes from Dendrobium catenatum, assembly GCF_001605985.2. Lineage (NCBI taxonomy): Eukaryota > Viridiplantae > Streptophyta > Magnoliopsida > Asparagales > Orchidaceae > Dendrobium > Dendrobium catenatum. Next base: position 20,687,005 of record NW_021319083.1, on the reverse strand, counting down.
TATTGAAGCCCGCAACAAATATAAATAAAGTTTTTGCTGCAAGGGCAAAGCCAAGAATTTTTATTAACGAGAGCACAAATTTTTGTTTTCAAATATTCTCCCAATTGTTTTATCCAAACTTAAGGCTTACTATTAATAGTTTAAATTATTTTTATTTGTAATTCTTATTTTAAAAAGGTAAACTATAAGATGAAAAAATATTTAAATTACATTGCTTACTCATTATATTCTAGAAAGTTTAATAATTACTTTAATATCAAAATAATTAAATAAACCTTTCTTAATATAATGCTTATAGTATTATTCATACACTAATGCTAAATTATATTTTGAAGTTGACATTTTATAACAATCATACCACAAAAAAAATTTGTTTTAACTTATAATATCCTAATATCAATAAAATCAAGTATTTATTTTAAAAAAAAATTCTAAAATTGTTATCGCAAGCCCCCCCGTGCTCTGCCCTTAAGTTACCTTACTTTTTTTTTTGTGACGAGGAAACACTGTTCTTAGGCCAGTGAAAATTCCGGTCAACCTAACATGCAACCCATACCAATTTATACGGGTCAACACTTAAGACTTTCACTGTTTGCCGAAAACTTTTTATTTTTAAAATAAGTGTCCTTTATAACTTAGCTGGACTTTCCTTTTAGTGCTTCCTAGATGGATACTTTGGAGAAAATCAGATTCCCGTAGCATCAAAAGACCAAGAAAGAATTTGAATTACTAGTCCTTATGAAACATTTCTATTTAGGATGATGCCTTTTGATTTATACAATGCCCCTACTATTTTTCAAAGGTGCATGATAATTTTTTACACTTAATTGAGTAGGGCGTTGATATATTTATGGATGATTTTTCTATTTTTTTGTACCACTCTTGATTGTTATTTGGAGCATTTAATTATAGTTTTAAAAAGACGTGTATAAATAAATTTGGTATTAAATTAGGAAAAATGTCAATTCATGCCATAAAATTTCTAAGTGAATAGGCTTAAAGTGCAAGTAATTGAAAATCTTTCACTGCGCACTTCTGTATAAAGAATAAGAAACTTCTTCTGATATGCTGGTTTCCATTGGAGATTCATTAGGATTTTAAAAAAATATAAAAACCTTCATGCCATTTACTTGAAAAAAAATGTCTCTTTTCACTTTGATGATGAATTTCTTCAAGTTGTCAATATTTTGAATAGTATTTGATCACTACACCTATCATTGTTACACCTATTTGAATATTGCATTTTGAAATAATGTTTGATATAAGTGATTATACTGTAGTGTTGTGCTAGAGCGAAGAAAAAGAAAGGAAATATATGATATATATTATACTAGTAGAGCTTTAAATACATGCCAATTTAACTATACAACCACTGAAAAAGAGTTGTTAGCCATTATCTTTTCCTTTCACAAGATGGTAGCCATTATCTTTTCCTTTCACAAGTTGAGATCATATTTGATTGGCACAAGAGTTCTTATATACACTAATTATTTTGCTATCAAATTTTTGATGAAAAATAAAAAAATGCCAAGCCTAGATTGATAAGGTGGATTCTTTTGTTGTAAGAATTTAATATAGAAATTTTTTATTGGAAACAAATGAAGAATTGAGTGGCCAATCATTTATCTAGATTAGAGCTAAAAGAACTTGTATTGAGTGTGATATCAATGAATCTTTTAAGATGAGCATTTGTTTGCTTTAAATTCATATGGTATGCTCTCGTATGTTGATATTATGAACTACATTATTATTGGTATTATTTCCGCTGACATTCCTTATACCCAAAAGCGTAAATTACTTCATGATATATATTATATTTCTGGGATGAGTCTTACTTGTTTATGTAGTATAAAGATCAAATTATTCGGCGATGTGTCCCTAAAAATGAGATTGAAGCTATCATTATGCATTGGTATGACTCTGAGTAAGGGGGTTATTTTAGAGGATTTAGAAATACTTTTAAGGTCCTTCAATATAGATTTTTCTAGCCTACCATAATTAGGAATGTAAATAAATGTGTTAAAAGATGTAATCAGTGTCTCAGGGTAAATAACATAGCTTGAAGAAATGAAATTGTCCTAAACATTATGTTAGAAGTGGAAGTTTTTTTATTTTTGGGTACTTGACTTCATGGGATCTTTCATGTAATCTTATTTTAAGTCAATATATTCTGATAATACTTGGTTATGTCTCCAAGTGGATTTAGGGACTAGTAACCCCTAGATTGGATACTCAGGTGTTTATCGATTTTTTAAGGAAAAATATTTTTCTAGACTTCAAATATTTAGAGCTATTATTAGTGAGGGGAGAAGTCATTTTTTCAATAAGAGAGTAGAGGCATTATTTTTAAAATATAGTATTGAACATAGAGTTGCAACTTCATATCATCCCCAAAGTACTCTCCAAGTATTGAAAAGTCAAAAAAAAAAAAAAAAAAAAAAAGAAAAATTTAAAAAAAAAAAAAAAAAAAAAAAAAAAAAAAAAAAAAAAAAAAAAAAACTAGTAGTACAAATAAGAAGGATTGGGCTTTGAAATTAGATGATACACTCTGGGCTTATAGGACTACATTAAAGACACCTATTGAAATATTCCCCTATAGATCGATCTTTAGAAATTATTGTGATTTGCCCTTAAAATTATAGCATAAAATATATTTAGCAGTAAGAGAATTGAATTATAATCTTAAGTAGGGGTGTCAATTCGGGTCAACGGGTCGAGTTCAGGTCGAACCCGACTTGTCCTAGTCGTAAACGGGTTGACACCAATCCGACCCGATTTTGAAAATGGGTTAGGTTTGTAAACCCGGACCCGACCTGTACGTGCGGGTTACTGGATTGACCTGACTCGACCCACAAAGGAGATTTGGAGACTAGGATTTGGGCAGTTCAAGCGAGGTCGAGAGCTGCGACTGTCGTGTGCCTGCGCAAGCTTTGAGGAGGTGCGATTCTGCTGTTTGACTTTGACGCGAGGGAGGGTTTGACTGGTGCATCTTTGCTGTTCAAGTTTGACACGAGGGTGAGCGAGAACGGTGCGGCTCTGATGCTCTGTGATGTCCCTCTGCAGTCAGCGGTTTGACGAATTGACGTAAGTGGTGCGTCTAGCCTAATGCTGGCATGACACGATTAATGGCTCATCTTCAATACAATTTTAGCATAGTTGGCTGAAGACTACACAAATGTTATTTGGGAGGAAACACAATTAACCCTTTTATTTGCTGTTAGGAGATATGTGATTGGTATACTTGGTATCCTTTATATTGATTTGATGTCAATCAGATTTTAGTTTACTTTCATCCTTATGAGTTATAGTTTGAATTGTAGGTGTAGTGTTTAATTTAGAAAATTTAGCCTAGCACTGCTGCACTGCCCCCTAAAACTATTATCTAAAAATTAATTAAGTTGATCGTGTCGTAGTATAGGAGAAATCCAACACCGCAACACTACATCACCGCTGAAGAAACTTAAAGTTTCAGGATGCGAGCAGTGAGATGAAAAGTAAACTTAATAATTTCATTCATCTCAGGACATTACAGACACGCCTATATATAAAGGCAAATACAGAGCTATTACATTGTTATGACCAATTATACATAGATACGTAGACCATATATCTGAGCCGAGACATAACTCATTTATTCACATATAGATTTGTTTGTCTGTTCTAATATTCCCTTGCAAACTAATGGGTGTATTGTGACCGTTAGTTTGGTTCTAAGAGTGGTAAATCTTGGTGTAGATAGAGATTTTGTAAAGATGTCGGCTATTTGATCTATTGTATTGATGGGTAGAAGCCGTATGTTTTTGTTGTGAATATGATCTCTAATGAATTTTTGATCAATCTCTATATGTTTGGTTCTGGCATGAAACATTGGATTATTGGCCAATGCTATTGCAGACACATTGTCACAGAACATGTCAGTTGGTTGTGTTTGAGTACAGCCGAAGTCTTGAAGAAGCCTACGAATCCAAATAACATCAGCGGTTAGTGCAGCCAATGCCCTGTATTCAGACTCTGTGGATGATCGAACCACCGTGTGCTATTTCTTGACTGTCCACGATATGATAGTGTTGCCGAGAAAGGAGCAATAGCCCGTAGTTGATCTCCTCGAAACTGGATCGCCCGCCCAATCAGCATCTGAAAAGGATTGAAGAATTAAGTTAGATTTGGAGATAGGTATTCCATAGTCTAACGTACCATTAATATATCTCAGAAGGCGTTTAAGGAGATATATATGTTGAGGAAGAGGATGATGCATATGTTGTGATAGTTGATTGACGCTGTATGCGATGTCTGGACGAGTCAGCATGAGATACTGTAAGGAGCCTGTTAACCGACGATACGTTTGAGGATCGAACAACACAGGATCTTCTGGAAAAGTCAGAGGCATCTTCGTGCATATGGGGTTGGCGAGAGCATGACATTCGGACAGCTGAGCGATCTATAGTAGTGACTGAGCATATTTTTTCTGGGATAGGAAACTCGATTGCTGAAAGTAGTCAATCTTGATGCCTAAAAAATCGTTAGCCACGCCTAGATCCTTCATACTGAACCGCTGATTTAGCTGAGCTATTATGGATGATATTGCTTTTGAATTATTTCCAGAAAGAAGAATATCATCGATGTACATTAACAAAAAAATTTGTATGCTATCATGTTTGTAATGAAGTAAAGAAGGATCAACAGTGCTGTGGGAAAAACCAATAGATACAAGATATGACGTAAACGTGTTATACCATTGCCTTGGGGCTTGTTTCAAGCCGTAGATAGCTTTGTGGAGACGACATACGTGATCTGGCTTGGATTTATCCTCAAAGCCTTTAGGTTGAGCCATGTATACTGTTTCTGTGAGATTACCATGCAAAAAGGCGTTCCCCACATCCATTTGGTGTACGGTCCAGTCATTGTGAAGAGCCACTGTGAGAAACACTCGAATGGTAGGTAACTTGGCCACCGGACTAAATGTCTCCGTGTAGTCAAGGCCATATTCTTGAGTATTCCCTTGAGCTACAAGTCTCGCTTTGTGTTTTGCTATGGTCCCATCCACATGCTTCTTGATCCTGTAAGTCCACTTGCAACCGAGTATTGAAGAGTTGAGTGGTGGTTGAACCAAAGTCCAGGTCCCGTTCTTCTGGAGAGCATAGAATTCACTTGCCATTGCTGTTCTCTATTCAGGATGTTTGGCTGCTGCAGTGTAATTAGTAGGACCTTTAACCATATATGTGGGATGTTGGATGTGTAGTAGATTTAACTGTGATCTGGGTTTAAGAGAGCCCGTTTTGGCTCTGGTTATCATAGGGTGCATAGGGATAGTAAAGCACTGGGTATCCTTGTCCAAGACTAGCGGCTCAGTGGACTGCAAAACAGACTGAGTTTGATATGGTAGTTATTGAGGTGCTTTGGTAACAGTTGGAGGAGCTATTGTATAGCTGGTATGACCTAGAGTGAAAGCCGGTTGAAGTAAAAAAGGTAATGTTGGTGCAGCTGTTTGACTAGGTTGGTGAACCAAGTTTTTGAAGGGAAACGAAGTTTCATTGAACTTAGTGTGTCTTGAAATGTGGATTTTGTTGGTGATTGGGTCAAGACATTTGTACCCCTTGTATGTATCGGAATACCCAAGGAAAGCAGCGGATTTGGATTTGGGTTGTAATTTATGATGAGCATGAGGTGGAAGTAGGTAGAAGCATTCACACCCAAACGTTCGAAGATGATCATATCTAGGTGCTGTTTTATGGAGAAGTTCAAATGGAGATTTCCATTGGGTGATGGGGGATGACATTCGGTTGATGAGATAAACGGATGTGAGAACCGCTTCCGGCCAGTGACAGTACGGGACTGATGTAGTGTGAAGTAACGTGCGACATGTTTCAATGATATGACAGTGCTTGCGTTCGATTTGATTCATCGAAATTAGAAGACGAGGTGGAGGAAGAACTTAAAGATGAGTCAAGAAACTTAGCAAAGCCGTTTGCACTGAAGATTTTGAGAATTTGTGATCTCCAGACAGCATAGTTGTCTTGATTGAGTTCGGTAGAGACGATGTTCTTGATGTTTGAAACCACGAATTTGAGGCTAGCAGAGATGGTAGGCTCTTCTTGCTGCATCGTCTCCGTGTCTTCTTGGATTGCCGACGAGGAGGAGTTCGCCATTATTTGCGACTTTGATCTTCTGCTCTGATCGCCCGCTCTGATACCATGAAGAAACTTAAAGTTTCAGGATGCGAGCAGTGAGATGAAAAGTAAACTTAATAATTTCATTCATCTCAGGACATTACAGACACGCCTATATATAAAGGCAATTACAGAGCTATTACATTGTTATGACCAATTATACATAGACACGTAGACCATATATCTGAGCCGAGACATAACTCATTTATTTACATATAGATTTGTTTGTCTGTTCTAATAACCGCCATAATCTCCACAGTGCAGTGGAATTTAGCTCTCCAATCATTTTCCCAGACTGAGCACTACACTGCTCATGCAACGTCGCAGCACTTGGTCAAATTGTTAATAGAGTAGATGAATCATTGTGACAGCAGTCGCTTTGAACACTGGTGCTGCCATGGATCAAGTGCCACAATGATCTCACAAAAAAAAAAAACACTTCAATTTCATTTCCAAAGGTGACCACTGTAGTGTTGCCTGCCCTCAGCGACATGGCAAATTATTAGGTCCAGTCATCAGACCTAAAAATAGGTCCGGTCATCCAATGAAAACTTGCCATGTGGAATGTACACGTGTCCACGAAATTTTAAGTCAAGCGTGTCAAAAGCGCAGGTAAAGTGTATGTAAAGCGCAATCATAGTGTAGTAAAAAAGTGCAGTCAAAACCACAAGTAAAGAGCAGTCAAAGCGCAGTCAAAAAGTGCAATCCACATGTCAAATTTTTGTTGGATGATCGGACCTATTTTTAGGTCCAGTAACCAAGTTTAATAATTTGCCCAGCACCACAACATTAATTCTTGTGTTGACCAATCCGACTCAACGCCATAAACCTGCTCAAGCCAGCGTCTCAGCGGTAACCAGATTTTAAATATATCTATGGGATGAATTTCATTTTCCATTTGCATCCTTGCCTTATGATTTCTAGTTTTTTCTTGTATTCATGTTTTAGGAATCCTTTTTTACTTCCCGTATTAGAAGGGCCCCAAAAATCTTCGTTGGTAGGAAGATGTCTGGCTCACTTCTTATGATGCTCATAGGCTTGTAAGTGCTGTCATTAAGGGGTGATATAATAATTTAGTGTGGAAATCCATCATTACTGAGAGAGGGTTTGATGACCTTGAGGGTTTATACAGAGCCAAATTATTGAGAACAACTTAGATTTCTTAGTCATCTTGCCCTGTCATGCTAATGGCAGTATCTTGCAGGAATTCTTCGCTAACGTGAAGGAGCCCAAGAACAAATGTGTTTTCGTGCATTGTAAGTGGTCTCCTTCATTCCTGTAACTATAAATCATGTCTTCAAAATCGCCAATTTTCAATTTAGCATGACGAGTACTTAAATTTTTGTACTACTACCACAAACTACAATGAAATAATTAGGTTTGTAACTTGGAGAGATTTTGATGCCTAGTAAAAGAAGAGAGGATAAAATTATTAACTTCTTTCTTTCAACCTTACGCAAGAATCCATAGCTTGACATTATTTCATTTCTACGGAGCTTATGCCGAGCAGAAATATTACTGAGGTGACTATGGATAGGATCGTTTTTAATTATTATATTTTAAAAAAACTGTAGATTTTGTAAAAATTATCTTCAGTATATATAGTATCTGCTTAGGGGTAAAATTCAAACAATTTATTAATAGACATCTCGTTCTTTCTAGAAGAAGAGGGCGAGCGTAATATATATATAGGCCCAATTATGCTTTTTCACTGCGAGGTTCTCCAATCATTTCAAGGAAGATTTCTTCTTCTTAATCTCTCGTTTCTCGTTGTTTTTTGTTAGTAATGGAGGGTATAAGGCTTTTGGATCCTGGTTTTTTATCTGATTCGCCTTCCTTTCGGTCTTTCCGTGAGGCCTTAGCGGGCTCTTCTGTTTTGAAATCCTCTTTCCTTGATCTTAAGGTTTCGTCTTTCTGGGGATTTCCTTCGCTTTGGATTTCTGATGAGGAAGTGCTTGCTCTTGCTTCCTCTTTTGAGTTTGCACTTGTCGGTAAATGTCCTGTTCAGCATCCGTCTTTGGAAGCTATTCGAAAATTTGTTTTCAATCTCAAGCTTAATGGTGTTTTCTCTATCACTGTTCTTAACCCTAAGCATATTCTTATTAAGTTGGAAAATGACTTGGATTACTGTCGCGTTTTTTCCCATCGCTCTTATTTCATAAATAATTAATTCATGAAGATTTTCAAATGGTCTCATACATTTGACATTGATGTTGAATCCCCTTCTATCTCTATTTGGGTTTCCTTTCCTAACCTACAGCCGCACCTCTTTGCACTGAGAATTTTATTTGGTCTTGGCTCCATGTTTGGTAAACCATTAAAAATATATCAGGCTACCTCCTCTGGTTGGCGTCCTTCGATTGCTCGAGTGTTGGTGGAATTAGATGTTACCAAGGTGTATACTGACAAAATCTGGTTAGGTTCCAAGAGCTTAGGCTACATCCAATCGGTTATTATGGATCCCTTTCATGCTTCTTGCTCTCATTGCAAGTCTCCGGGTCACTCTAAACTTGATTGCCCCCTTCAACCTCGGGTAGTTGTGCCACTTGTTGTTGAGATGGTGCCTGTTGCTTTGGAATGTAACTTACATGTTGCTTTACCTCCTGTATGTGGACCTCCGAAAGAGCACCGCTCGTGGAGTACGAATATAGAGGGTACGGCCGCACTATCCCGTAGGACAAAACGATCACAGGCCTCGACACTCGACACGAACAGGTCGATGGAAGGGCATATTGGGTCGTGTATACAAATAACCATTGAGGATAGAGGCTCTCGCCAACACACCCCGATGGGTAGTAATATACACGACCTAGTCACGGGTTTCGCCCGTTCGATACAACAGCTCGAGTGGGGTTTATTAGATGTGTGACAGAGTTTCCCACGGGTGCAAGCCCCCCGTGATTAATTACATCCCAGGCCAGAGCCTTAAAAGACTCTCGATTAAGGATCATACATTATCCTTCCTAAAGTGGGGTTGACACGAGGGTATAGACTAAAAAGTCCTACTCAAAAGGGAAGAAATGTCTCAAAGAGGATTAGTCAACATGTGGGATTCATACCAGCATTCGGAAGCTCTAGGGTACTAAGGAGAAACTGGATAAACTAAAATCAAGCACTCAATCACATGAGTAAGAGAAAAGATGGAGGTGGCGTTATCCTTTGACGCATATAGGTGGGATTTATAGTTCCTGAAGAAGGAACCTACCCACTATTTTAGGCATACTACGAAGCCGGATTTAGTAGCCTCGAACCCTAAATCTAGATTGGGTTTTGTGTTTTATACATACTAACACCCGTGTCCTAGCTAATGTAGTGCAAAATTTGGACTTACCCTGGCTTGGATTGGGGAGCCAGCTAACCACCTAATCTCTTTAAAACCATGCTGTCAAGTCAATTATGGAAGATGGGTGGTTGATAAAGTTATTGGAAGTTGGACCTACATCTAGAGAGTTTCTTTATTGGTCTTGGATTTATTTAGGGTGAATGCCCATAACTAATGCAATTAAGTTTTAATTAATTAGTTACACATGCAATGCATGCTAGTTGAAGCGTCAGCTCGTGAATTCTATGGAGTTTTAAAAATAGGCTTATAAAAAATAATTTTTTAGAAAAGACTGGGTCTCCCTTGGTCCGGCACTTCATCCTCATAGGCCAGATTATCCGGATTCTACCCGCAGGCAGGGAGATGCCATATAACAAGGAAAGAAAGATGCAATAATATGCATGTGACCCCGGACAATTCTGGCAGTTCCCTAGGTTCGTTAAGTTTCTATGTTATTTAAACTTAAAATTTTAGAAATTAGTTATGAGTAGAAAACCTTTTAGTCCTTAAAGAGCCTAATGATATCCAGGCTAAAACAAAATTGACATACAAGAAAGAAACCTAGAAAATACAAGTAATTTCTTATGCGCAATCAGGTAAATACATCAATATAAATCAACTAAATGGCCATAGGCAAACTGCCCTTTAATTAAAAACCAGGGTCTGTATAATATAAAGTGGCCGGGCACCACTACTAACAACCCGGATTTCTAAGCCTTTGACAGACGCAAACAACTTTGAGTGGGATATTAGGTCTTTAAGTCTTCCACTCTTCAGTCTTCTTTGGATCTCTTCTTCTTGGACTCCTTGGAACTCTCCTCCTTGGACTCTGTTGACCTCATTTTTGTATGAGGTCACTAAGGCCCTTCCAAACTCCAGATCAATCCTAGATCCTAGGATCCCCTCTAGACTTTAAGATTCTTTCCTAGAGCCAGACCTTAGGGCCTACTCTAGAGCTTAGGATTCTTCCATATCCCAAATTCTAGAGCCCCTCAAGATCCTAGATCTTAGAATTCTTCTAAACCCTTTGATCAACTCCAACCTCAGCGGAGCGGGCGGGTTCTGTTTTTTTTTTTTTTTTTAATTTCCCACCGGCGGTTTCTGACGCCGGCAAACCGCCGGATTTTTTTTGCCGCCAAAACGCCGCTCGGAAAGTATTTTCCTAACGCCGTTTTTTCCGGGGCTCGAAAAGCCGCCAGGAAAAGAAAACCGGCCAGAAAAATTAAAAAAAACCGCCGGAAATTGCTCAAATTTTCCCCCCCCCCCCCCCCCCCCCCCCCCCCCCCCCCCCCCCCCCCCCCCCCCCCCCCCCCCCCCCCCCCCCCCCCCCCGCGAAAAAGCCGCCGGAAAGTGAGGTGATTTTCTTGTAGTGAAGGACCGTAGTTGGCGAGGTGTGAAAAATGGTTTTAAAAAAATTATTGGTCTAGCGAAGGTTGAAAGGACCGTAGTTTGGCAACAGATGGCAGGACGGATCGTACGTCCCTCAGCGGCAGATCCGTCGGATCACGCACAACATAGTATTGCAACGATCAATAGTGCTGGCTGGAGTCCCGACAAAAGTCCGACGATAGTTGATGGCAGGTAGAAGTCTGACAAAAATCTAACCAAAGGTTGTCGAACAAGTGCAAAAGTCCGTAGTGTTGAGAAGGACTCCGACGATGTCGATGAACAGCGGAGGTCTAGGCTGTGGTCGGGAATCAACTCTGGCGATAGTCGCGGAAGAACTTCGGCGGTGCGTCGACGAACAAACACAATCTAGACACGACATTCTTCTTTCCTTTTCTAGATTCTGTTGAAGAAGAAAATAGGACAGATTTCAGGTGCTCGTTTCACAAGGCCGAGATCCTTGGTCGTGGTCCACAGAACTCGACAGTCGCTGTCAACTTCTTAGCGCGGTGGAGCGAGCAGGTATCATGACGGGAATGGTCAGTGGTGAAGCAGAATAACTCCGCTAGCGAATGGAATCGAAACGAATGGAAGGCGTTTCCGCCTCCTACACTTGTGGGGTAGGTGCGGATAGAACAAGTCCAGCAATTGGTCGGAAAAAACTTTTGACGGTGAGTCGCGCGTGTTAAAACCAACTCCCCAGACTCCTCCCTTTTTTTCTCTTCTTCCTTTCCCTCTCTTGAGAATTAATTTGGAGGTTATTATATAATTTTTTTAGAGTGACATGCAATGACTTGTTACAATTATGAATG
>NW_021319083.1:20671385-20674494 GCF_001605985.2 Dendrobium catenatum | reverse complement strand
AAACCGCTCCCCGGCGGCTCCGGCGGCACGCCAGCAACCCGCTCCGGCGGGCGGTCGCGCCAGGCTTTGAGTCGCGCCGGACCAGACCGCGTCGGACCGCGCTCGCGTGAGCCAGGCGAGCCCGAGTGCGCCAACGAGCCTGCTCCCGCGCTGTCTTCGCTGAGTTTCGAACCGTGGACCTCCTCTCCCGCTGCCCGCCCCCTGACCAATGCGCCGTTTCTGCAAAACTGTTAAAACTAAGTATTTTTTTATTTATATTAAAAAATTCTGAATATTATAATTAAACATTATTAATTTAAATTTTTATTTTAATTGATTATTAAAATAAACTAGTTATGTAAAGCCGCCGGTACGCCGTCGGAAAGCCGCCGGAAAATTCCGCGGGATAATTTTGCGGGAAATTAGCCGTCGCAAAATTTCGCGGGGAAATTAGCCGCCGGAAAACCGCCGGAAAGCCGCCGAAAATTTTAAGCCGTCAAAAACCGCCGGAACGCCGCCGGAAAGCCGCCGGAAATTTGACCTCCGGAAAGCCGCCGGAAAATTCCGCCGGTAATAAGTGATTTTCCTGTAGTGTTCCAACCACCATCACCAGACAACAATTTTTCTTAGCACTGTCGCCTGCTAACTACTGTCCTTCCTACTTCTGTCGTCAGACTATAGTCCTTTCAACATCCGTTACTAGATAACAGTCTTTCTTATCATTGTCGCCCGTCGACTACGGATCTTTCGGCCTCTGTCGCCAGATTACGATCCTTCCAAACCATTGTCGCTAGACAACGAACTTTCAGACTAATGTTACTCGTCGACTACGGTCCTTTTGACCTCTGTCGCAGGACTACGACCCTTCTAACATTCGTCCCCAAACAACGATCTTTTTGACCACTGTCATTTGCCGACTATAGTACTTTTGATCTATGTCGTCATATTACAGCCTTTCCAACCTCCACTAATAGACAACAATCTTTCTGACCACTGTCTCCCACCGGCTACGATTCTTCCAAGTACCTTCATCCGATTACGATCCTCCCGACTTACATTGCTCGCTGACTATTGGCCTATCGACCAAACGAATATGTCAATACTAATCCTTTTAACTCCCATTATGTAATGCACTCTATATGATGCATATGTGTTATATCAAGCTAAGGCTTTCCCCTCAGTGAAGGTCTTCATTTGTAATCGACTGCAAACAATAGTGGATTCATTCAAAATGGATCAGGCTCCATGGTTTTTCCCCCTTTCCGGGGATTTCAACGTAAAAACTATTGTGTCTCTTATGAACGTTACACCCTACTTATATATCTTTGTATTTGTGTTCAATCTTCATTCAAAATTAGGGCGTTAACCTTTATATTTCTCTACCGCCGTGAATATTCAAAGGTGCAACAAAGCCAATGATCAAACTACTGCAAGTAGCATTTAGCAGAAAATCAGGAATGCTTTAGATTCTTTCGTCTATTGTATTTATATGTTTATAAAAAATCGTGTAAATACAAGAAAACCAAGCATCATTGGAACAATGATGAGTGAGTATCTCACTCCCATACCGCTCGGTCATTTTGTTGAAAAATTATTAGGTGCGGAGTGCGCACAGTCCGCACAAGTACTGGGTACCTAGCGGTACCCAGCGGTACGAGTACGGGTACCACTAGGTACTCAATGCTTGTGCGGACGGCTCTCCACGTCCGCCCTCCGCACCTAATAATCTCTCCATTTTGCTACCACTGGATGGCGTAAGGGCATCACTTAATGTTATTACAAGCCTGGGTATATTTTTGGCCATTCTGAATTTATAATCCTGTATTTACTTTTGTTAGAGCATATTTTGCTTTGTATTTTCTTAGAGCATATTTTGTTTTGTATCTTCATATTTGCTTGAGCTTTAGAGTTTTCTATTGAACCACTTTCATTTTTTGCTGATTTTTTTTAAATAGTCATTACACTTCTGGGCTATCTGGTTGGAAGGAAAATAACTACAAATTAAAATAAATGCATTACTTTTTTTTACTTTTTGGTATTTAGTTGAATGAAAAACAAAATTAAAGTAAAATAAATGCAGACATGCAGTATATTCATTTTAGTCCTTTTTTTAGGAAACATGCTTTCGTCCAATTTAAACAAGAACACTTATTATCTCTCAAGTTCCTTGACCAACCACGGCACCCACTATCTCACCGGCCTCCTTACCACCGCAGCCCAACGATCGCCGCTCATCCCGGCCCCGCCCGCTCCTACGACTAGCCGGAGGCCCCCGCATTATAATCTTCTTACAATTTACGTTATATTCACTTTACTTAAAAAAATTACAATTCTTTTTCACTTATCCAAATAATTTCAAATATTTTTTTTAACATTCTATTCAATTTTTACAGACAACTAAATGATCCCTTAAAAAGATTTTTGTCTGTTGCGGGCTAGAATATACGCGGCGATAGAGTTATAATTCTACGTCTTAGCGTTGCACGGATATCCAGCTCACACACAGAGAACACAATATTTTTTACGTGGAAAACCCGGAAAGGGAAAAAACCACGGGGCTTAGCCCAGTTGAAGATGATTCCACTAAAATTTGAGAAAAATACAATGGTCTGACTCGTCCTTGAAGACGACCAGATTACAGATATTAACTGAGAGTTTTACAAAAATCCAACATCACTCCACTGTCAGGTGGTGGTCTGGCAGCACTCCGGTGTCAGGCGGTGGATCGGTAGTGGCACTTTAGCATCAGGGGATACTTCTGCTTCGAATGGCACTTCGGCGTCCCTTGGCGGTCTGTCGGTGGTGTGGTAGAACTACGGCGGTGGTGCGGCAGCACTCCGGCGTCCCTTGGTGGTTCGAGGAGGAGCTAGGCGGCTAGAGCTTTCTTCCTTCTCTTCCTTCTTCTCTCTTGGCTTCCTCCTCCCCTTTTCATGAGGAATGAGGGGTCTATTTATAGATTTTCTGGAGTGGCATAGCTTGTAAATAGGTGTGAGATCAGGGGCAAATAGGGAGTGGCCGAATGGATGGCCGATATTAAATCCCTTGATCGTGCACCGTTCGTTGGACATTTGAAGGCCTTAGTGATGTCAGAATTCAGTGATCTTGGGCTCGTTGGATTCGTCTCGTCGAG
>NW_021319083.1:20573205-20671350 GCF_001605985.2 Dendrobium catenatum | reverse complement strand
TGTCAGAATTCAGTGATCTTGGGCTCGTTGGATTCGTCTCGTTGAGTCGTTCGATTCGAGTACAAACTCGTTAAAATCGGAGACCGTTTGGTAACTCAAATTGTGATTTGAACCTTCCAACAGCACTTCGGGTCCTTGATTTGGATCCATTTGGGCTCGGATTGGGTTGAATTTGGTGTCGTTGGATCCGTATTTCCGAGACGCTCAGTTTGACTATAAGCTTGCTTAAATTGGTGTTTAGATGGTCTCCGATTTAATTTTTGAAGCTTTATTATAGGCTTGACATCATTATAAGAATTATCAGTCATAAGCAGAAAGATACAAATATATATATATATATATATATATATTTGTATCTTTCTGCTTATGACTGATAATTCTTATAATGATGTCAAGCCTATAATAAATTGGGGCTTTATATATATATATATAATATCTGTAATAAAATATAGCCATAGTATACATAAGATTATAAAGATATATAAGACAAATGTATGAAAGCATATTCAAAATACAAGATTATTTAAAGATTATACAGGTTCAGACTTATATCTTCAAAGAAATTTATTATGAACATTACATATTCCTAAAAGTAACGTATTGTATATATTGCAATATATTATACATATTATTTTGTAAGGAGATGAAAATAAGACTCTTATCATATAATATAAGAATATATAAAAATTATCTTACATTGATATATTATATACCTAGATTAATATATCATGCAAGCCATTATATAACCTGTTAACGTTAACATTTGAGACGTTATAATTGTATAATAGTTTTCATGCAAGCCATTATATAAAGCAGTTTATATATAAAGCCATAATATACATATATAACAAATAATTAAGGCTTTTGCCGTTTAACTAAGTCATTAATTTGAGGCGGCGTAACTGCCACCTCACACTATTTTTTTTTTTAATGAAAACTTATGGAAAATTTTTCATCTTCCTCCTCATGCAACTATAAATACTCCCCTTAGGGGCTAAGGAAAATGCACTACTTCTCTTACCCGGTCCAAAAATTTCTCCTATAAATTAAGGAGAAAACAGACTCGCAAAAGTTTAGACTTTTGGTGGTGGCGATCAAGACCCGGTACTCTTACGCAGGCTCCAGTTTACTCCTATTGGGGAAATGACTGTCCGGCAAGAGTCTAAATACCGGAGGCGGAGGTGAACAAGACCCGATACTCTTACGCAGGCTCTAGTTTACTCCCATTGGGGGAAAGACTGTCCGGCAAGAGTCTAAATATCGGAGGCGGAGGCGAACAAGACCCGATACTCTTACGCAGGCTCCAGTTTACTCCCATTGGGGGAAAGACTGTCCGGCAAGAGTCAAAATATCGGAGGCGTGGGCGATCAAGGCCTGGTACTCTTACGCAGGCTCTAGTTTACTCCCATTGGGGGAAAGACTGTCTGGCAAGAGTCTAAATATTGGAGGCGGGGGCGATCAAGATCCGGTACTCTTACGCAGGCTCCAGTTTACTCCCATTGGGGGAAAGACTGTCCGGCAAGAGTCTAAATACCGGAGGCGGAAGACCGACGTCACTAGGAGGCCAGGCATAAGACTGGTGTCACTTGGAGGCCAGGTAGAAGGCCAACAATACTTGAAAGTCGGGTGCAAGACCGACATCACATGGAGGCCACATGGAGGTCGGGCAGAAGGCCGACATCACTTGGAGATCGGGTAGAAGACTGGTGACACTTAGAGGCCGAGTAGAAGGCCAAAATCACTTCGAAGTCAGGTGCAAGACCGGCGTCACATGGAGGCCGAGCAGAAGGCCGACATCACTTGGAGGCCGGGTAGAAGGCTGACGATACTCGGAAGTCGAGTGCAAGACCAACGTCAAATTGAGGTCGGGTAGAAGGCCGACATCACTTGGAGGCCGGGTAGAGGGCCGACATCACTTAGAGATTGGGCAAAAGACTGGCGTCACTTGGAGGCCGGGTAGAAGGCCGACGTTACTTGGCGGTCGGGCAGAAGACTGGTGTCACTTGGAGGCCAGGTAGAAAGTCGGCGTCACTTAGAGGTCAGGTAGAAGGTCGACGATAAGGTCGATGATATTCGGAAGTCAAGTAGAAGACCGACATCACTTGGAGGTCGGGTAAAAGACCGGTGACACTTAGTGGCTGGGTAGAAAGACGACGAAAAATTTGGCGACGGGAATGTTAATATATGCTACTGTAGCACAGAGTAAAAATAATAAACCATGGGAAGTAGTCCAAATTATTGTTAATGGTTTCACCGGAATCCTTAAAGGATGGTGGGATAATTATTTAAATCAAGCAGAAAGAAATGATCTGCAAAGTGATAAAAGTTTAGTAGACACCTCAAAACCTAATGATGAGGCAGTATATACACTTATTCATAATATTTTAGAACATTTTCTAGGATATATGTCAGACAATAGAGAACAAATGCGTTCTCTATTACAAAAATTAAAATGCCCATCTTTATCACATTTTAGATGGTATAAAGATGTATTTATAACTAGAGTAATGAATCTCTTCGATGCTAGTTCAAGTTATTGGAAAGAAAAATTCTTAGAAGGACTACCTGCTACCTTTGCTACTAAAGTTAAAGAAAATTTACAAACTGCCAATGAACAGTTAAGCTTTGAATATTATACGTATGGACGTATAATAAGCGAATGTATCAAAGTAGGAATTACACTATGTAATGATATTAGAATGACACAACAACTTAAACGAGAACGTATATCAGATCGTAAACAATTAGGAGCTTTTTGCGAACAATTCGCATGCCCCAGACCATTAACAAAAAGAGAAAGACATTTGGCAAAACAAAAATCCAATAAAAAGGAAAAGCTAAGAGCTCACTCAAAGAAATTGCATAAAAAATCATATATACCTAAAGAAAAACCTATTTAGTCTAAATCTAAAGCCACCAAAAAGGCTATTAAATGCTTTAAATGCGGCAAAATGGGACATTATTCTAAAAAATGCCCTATGAAAGCAAAAATAACTCAATTAAATCTAGATAATGATACAAAATAATTATTAATAAAAATTCTTTTAAACTCAGATGAATCTGAGTCTGCTTCTAAATCTAATAACTCTGACTATGAAATTGAAAAATCTGACTCTGATTCTTCATCATGTTGTAATAATTGCTCAAGTAATGATTACTACAAAGCTATTGTAGAAAAATCAGGATTATTTGTTCTTACTAATGAATAAAAGAATCAACTTATTGAAATGTTAGCAAGCATTCAAGATTATAAAACAAAAGAACAAATTATTAAATTACTCGGTAATTCCAAAGATCCTCTTCTTTCTCAAAATCAGAAATTTCCAAACTATTCTATGAAAGAAGTCCTAGATCGCTTTAAGCTAAAAGAGCAAGAGACGAATCCTTCACCAACAACATTATCTGATTTAAAACTTGAATTAAAAAATTTAAAACGTGAAGTTCAAACACTAAAATCTGAACAAGATAAGTTATCCATCCGAATAACAAACCTAGAGTTAGAACAAATCCTTGATCAACCCGATCCAGAAGAACTCAATCAAAATTATGAAAATAAAACCCTTATAAATTTCCTACAAAAGGCCATTATCCATAAGTGGTTTATTTCCGTTAATTTAGTGATTAATCAATCACTCGTACTTAAAAATTTAACCGCTTTAGTCGATAGCGGAGCATATATGAATTGTATTCAAGAAGGGCTAGTTCATTCAATATACTTTGAAAAAATAACACAAAAACTAACCTCCACCAGTGGAGATAGTATGAAAATAGAATATAAACTTTCTCAAGTAGCAGTATGTCAATAAGACTACTGTATAAAAACTCCATTCTTATTAGTTAAAAATTTATCTCAATATATTATATTAGGAACTCCATTCCTTTATAATTTAATGCCTATAACTACTAATACTGAAGGTATTACTTCTCATGTCTGCGATCATCCTATAAAATTCAAATTTATCACTGATCCTAAAGAAATCATATTAAATGAAATTAATAAATTTAAAGGAAAAAAATTACATATAAATTTCTTATTTCAAGAAATTCAAATTGTCGAATTAAAAAATCAAGTAGAAAAATCAATGATTAAAAATAAAATCTTAGAAATTGAACAACAAATTAAAAATACTATTTGTGGTGATAATCCTATTAGTTTTTGGAACTGAAAAATACATTGTGTAAGCCTCCCATATATTGATGAATTTAATGAAAATCAAATACCAACCAAATCTCGACCTTCGCAAATGAATCATGAATATCTCAATCTTTGTCACAAAGAAATAACCGATTTATTAGAAAAACAAATTATTCGCAAATCTAGCTATCCTTGGAGCTGCACAGCATTCTATGTTATGAATGCCGCTGAAAAGGAAAGAGGTAAACCAAGATTAGTCATAAATTATAAACCACTTAACAAAGTATTAAAATGGATAAGATATCCTATTCCTAATAAAAGAGATATTCTTAATAGACTAGCACAAGCTAGTTTATTTTCCAAATTTGATCTAAAATCTGGATATTGGCAAGTTCATATCAAAGAAGAAGATTGGTATAAGACTGCCTTCACAGTCCCATTTGGTCAATACGAATGGAATGTTATGCCATTCGGATTAAAAAATGCTCCGTCAGAATTTCAAAAAATTATGAATGAAATTTTTAATGCATATAATAAATACATCTTAGTCTACATAGATGATGTATTAATATTCTCTAAAAATATTGATGAACATTTCAAATATCTTAAAACTTTTATTTGGTTAGCAAGGACAAATGGCCTTGTAATTTCAGAACCAAAAATAAGATTTTTTCAAACTGAAATCAGATTTTTAGGACATCATATAAAAAATGATACTATCATTTCTATTCAAAGAAGTATTGAATTTGCTGATAAAATATTAGACAAAAAATAGCTCCAACGATTTCTTGGAGCCTTAAACTACGTCTCTAACTTTTATAAAAATCTTTCTAAAGATGCTGCACCTTTATTTAAAAGGCTTCGTAAAAATTATACCCCTTGGGACGATGAATGTACAAAAGCCGTACAAATTATTAAACAACATGTTAAAAATTTACCTTGTATTAATTTAGCTAATCCTGACTACTTAAAAGTTGTAGAAACAGATGCTTCTGACATAGGATATGGAGGTATTCTCAAACAAAAGAATTCATCTACTAATAAAGAAGAATTGGTTCATTTTACTTCAGGACTTTGGAATTCTACTCAAAAGAATTACTCTACTATTAAAAAAGAAATGTTAGCCATCGTAAAATATATTACTAAATTTCAAGATGATTTACTTAATACTACTTTCGTGCTACGAATAGATTGTTCCTCTGCTAAATACATTTTACAAAAGGATGTTCAAAATCTTGCCTCAAAACAAATATTTGCTACCTGGCAAGCCCAACTTGCTATTTTTGATTTTTCCATTGAATACATTAAAGGTAAAGATAATTCCTTACCCGATTTTCTAACTCGAGAATATCTTACAGGAACACCCACTCAGCATGGACAGTGAAGGGTGGCGCACCCCTAAAGGGCGCTCCATACCACCCATCCCTAATCGAGGATGAGGCTAGCCTACTCTACGTGGTAATCCCCGCGGACGAGGAGAATTTCTTCCTCCAAAAATGACTCCTCTTAAAACTTATCTATATGGGGCAACTGAGCCCATGCAGAAAGAGAAACAATCAGAAAAAATTCCAGATAAAACCCAATCAACTACTCAGCAAACTTCAGATATGTTCGAACCAATACTCAAACTGAGTGTTGAACATTTATTATATTTAAATAGTGAAGATAACGATATAACTTCACCTTGGATTATCTTTAAAAAATATCTAAACACTAATCCCTTTCTCCAAGACTCTAATTATGATAGAGAAACATACGAATCTATCCTTATTTATCTTCAATGCATCGAAGTTAAACATCACTATGATGATAAACGAAACATTACCTATAGCCGAGCAAATATCCTTACTCTGATTCACCCAAAAGATTGGGGAATCACTCCATTTCAAATTCAAAAATTTGATATATCACTCTATGATGGAACTTTAAAAACCTGCTCTTTTAATTATCGGACCTATGTGCAAGCTATGCACAAAGCTTTTTATGTTCTAAATCCCACTCATTCCCATTCATGGATGTTCATCCGCAAACCTGAGATCCTTGAAAATCCAATTCCTTTATGGTTTTATAAATGGTGGAAAACTAAAGGAGCCATTATCTCTATTCTTCCACCCGAATTACAACAAAGTTATAACAATTGGGTAGATTCTTCTCCTCATCTTCAAATTATCAAAACCGAAGATTTTATTGATGGAATGAGTGAATTTATCTTTTTTGCTCAAGCTCAAATTCCCTGGATTTGATCTTGGAATATTGAAATCAATACCGATTCATTAAATCTAAAAAATCTTATGCGTAATTTTTCAGTGAAATGGTTGTCTGCCATTATCGTTGACGATAAAAGGAAACAAATTGATAAGGTTATTCAAAATAACTTTATTAAAAATCAACGGCAACCTATGAATGCAGAATTTTCTTTAAAAAATCTGCAAAAAACCCTTAAAAAATGATACCTTCATGAGTCTCAAGACCAGATTAAGGTACGGTTACAAAAAGCTTATTGGGACCAGATGAATCAACTATTCCCTGATGATGAAGATATGACATCACAACATTCGAACGATACTATTCCTGACACATGGGATAAGCATGAAGAAGCAGGACCCAGTCACCGTCCTGGTAAGCTCCTTTAACCGAAGACCCATATGACTTTTTAGAATAAAGACTCCTAATGGAAGCAATAATAGAGTCTTTATTACGTGGCATATTCTCCAACGTGGGACATCAGCCTTCCACTACACCATAATGGAGAAAGAATATAGTTTTTACTTTAATAATTGTACTAGTTTTAACTTTTGCTTTAATTATTGTACTAGTTTGTCTATGTACTATTTTGCTTCTCTTCGAAGAAACTCTCCTATATAAGTAAATGTAATCCAAAGAGAAGGGTATCAGTTTGTATTACTAGTTTTGAAGTTGAATAATATATGGTTTGATAAAGCATTGTAAGTTCTTTTCTCTAGCTAAGCTTCCTTTATTCTGTTGGTCTGTTTGTGTTTCTTTTAATATTTTCCGCAATTTGGTATCAGAGCCATGTGTGAGTAGTGATACTCAGCTTGGTAAGATTATGCTTCAACTTTTTAATTGGGGCGGCAGGACATATGAGTTTATGTACTGACAGTTTTGAAGTTGAATAATATTTGGTTTGCTAAAGCATTGTAAGTTCTTTTCTCTAGCTAAGCTTCCTTTATTTTGTTGGTCTGTTTGTGTTTCTTTTAATATTTTCCGCAATTTGGTATCAGAGCCAGGTTTTTAAAGTTCCTGGGACCTGTGGGCCTTTAGCAAACCATATATTATTCAACTTCAAAACTAGTAATACAAACTGATTTTGTAATAATCATTTTTGAGCTTGAAGTTTCGATTTTTGCTAGTTCTATTGCTTTGAATAGATTTTTTTTTTATCAATGTTTAAAGATTTTGACTGTTCTATTATATCTTGTAATAAATCTAATTTTTTATCAATACTTTCTAAATACGAAGTTATAGTTTGTATTGTTTGATTAGTGAAATTAAGTTGCTTAATTATGATAGCTAGTTCTCTTATAGCATGTTGATTGGATGGAATATTTCCAAATTGACTCATTAAAATATATGGTTTTGCAGATTGTCCTTGAAGCATTCGGATATTAGAAGTTATATTTGTTATGAACCAATATACAAATGGAATAGTAGCTTTTCCATTTTGATTAAAATTCTCAAGTTCATTAAAATATTGATCAGAAAATTTTATTCGTTCTTCTTCTGAGAACATGTTTCGATACCAGATTCTAAATGGTTTAAATTTTTCTAACATATAGTGACGGATAACCGTCTCTCTAAGGGCTGTATTAAGTCCGTAAATCATTGAAATTGCATTTCGGAGGGAGTCGGGGATCGAAATTCTTGATTATCCCTGACTGGATGAAATATTCTATTTCTATTGAGAGTTAATCATGAACTAGAGGCTATATCAGTTTCATCTGAATTTGATGTTTTAATTTCGTCTCCTGATGTTGAGGGAATAGAAATTCTAGGAAGATTTATAGATCTTCTTGGATTAAATCTTACTTCTACATCTCCATCCGAGGTTTGGATTATTTGATCCATATCTTGATTGATAATAGGTTTAGGTGTAATTACCTAAGGTAAAATCCA
The DNA here is from genome assembly GCF_001605985.2 of Dendrobium catenatum. Taxonomy (NCBI): domain Eukaryota; kingdom Viridiplantae; phylum Streptophyta; class Magnoliopsida; order Asparagales; family Orchidaceae; genus Dendrobium; species Dendrobium catenatum. Next base: position 20,663,081 of record NW_021319083.1, on the reverse strand, counting down.
TTGCTCTGGGAATGTTATTTCATTCCATTTAATTACTCTGTTAGTAGCTATGTTTGAGGCTAATAGATTTGTTTCTATTAGAGTAGTTCTACTATTGGGTTGAACTATTTTTTTAACTCTTGGACTTAAGGTATTCATTACCTTAAAATGGATTCTATAAATTAATGCTATTCTTTCATATCCAGGAAGAAAATTATATCCATGGAGTTGAAGATGTAACTTAATGGCTTCAAATAGATGTATATCTGTTAAGGATAAGCTGAGATTTAGATTAGTATTAAAGTAAACCGGTCCATGACAAAGACTGGTTTCCATCACTCACATAAGTGATTGTGCCCAATATAGGCATATGCCATATCTTAGATAAGCTAAGATAGATGCATTAAGTCCTCTTAAAGTTAGAGGTTTGAAAGCTATTTGGATTAAACCAATATGCAAGTATTTGTAATCTTGCATGTAAGATCTAAGATCTTCATAAGATAACAGAGAAATAATTTTCTTTGTTGAATCGATTGTAATAGATTGTTCTACCATTTTAATGGTAGTTTTTCCTTTGAAATCAAAGGTTCTGATTTGATAAATTAAGGTTTTATCTACCTTAGGTAGAGACCATTTATTAAGATCTTCCTCATTGAGAGGATATTCTATTAATTCAGAATTTTTAATATCACGAAAAGAGTGTACTTTACCCTTATTGAGGATAGATGAAGAAGATGAGATGCCATCTTTATTAGACTCACTTGGTAAGCTTATATTTCAACATATATATATATATATAATTAACTAAGGATTTAATTTGAGGCGGCGTAACAGCCACCTCACACTTTTTTTTTAATACCAATTAATGTAACGGTTTTGGTATTTAATATATATAGGTAATAGAGTTATAATTATACGTCTTAGCGTTGCACGGATATCCTAGCCCGCAACACATACATTTCAAAATATATATAACATGATAAACAAGTGATATTATGTTTAATATTCAATTCATTGCATTAGTCGAGTGCATATACAATATGCATATGAATCATATAAAATATGCATATAAAAATAAATATTCTCATATATATATATATAGTCATAACATATGAATTATAACAATTATGCATGTCATACACTATTATTATGATGTTTTAACAATTTTTTTCTAAATTTCTCAAATTAGAAAATTTCACCAAAATAAAAAATATGCGATAAAAAATTTAATATGATCATGTTAATATGTGCATAATGATTAAAATTACAACATACTAAAAGTCACGTGATGGAAGATTGGTACAAATCAAGATATCACATTTTTTGTAAGTTCTAATCAAATTAAAACTAAGAATATAAAAAACAAGCAAAATTACTAAAATCAAAGATAGAGTAAATGTTGCCTATCTTGAGAAAAACAATATCTCCAACTGGATCAAATGGTAAAAACAACTCTAAGATCTCAAAACCCAAGCTTTTCTATCACATTCTATCTATTTTTCTTCTCATTCTATGTTAAAATAAATGGGAAAGAAATGACATATAAGAAGTTGTGTGTTGTGTAAATGGAAGGGGGTATTTTATAATAAAATATATTAGGGTAAAATGATAATTATGTCAGTTATTTAATTTTAAATATAAAATTCATATAAATTATTTCATATCTTCATATTTGGGATCAAAGAATTATGAAATAAAAATAATAATAATAAATTAGCTAGACAAGTCTAGAATGCTATGGAGAAATCGGTTTGTAAAATAAATACTTAATAGTCTCATAAAACCCACTTGTACCGACATATATCAATTTTTTTAGAAGTTGCAAATAATAAAGAAACTCAACTCCCTATAAAATGTAAACATTTTATGATTATGTTAACTGTGAAGACAGATTGCAGCAAATTGAGTTTATAATTAAATTCGAAAATATAATTGTATATTATTTAAACTAAGTTAAAGCATATGTATAGTTATGCATGGTCGTACATTATTCATTGAATGGTGCTTGAACATTATTTTAATAAAGATCAGACAAAAATAATGTTTATATTAAATCGTGTTTGATCATGTTTTGAACGATGTGAGAACATAGTTTACATAGATCTCTTAACATGTATATAAACACATTATTTGATACTATATATTGCTTAATGTTGCATCTCCATTAAAATGATCTAATCTATTATATATAATGAGAACTCCAAAAAATTATTATCCACATAAGTAAAGAAACCACCGCCTTCATTGCATTGTAACATCCCAACGAAAGTAGTATTGAACAAACTATAGTTTGTTCCACCGAATCGACTATATATGTTCCACTTTTGAACACCACGAAGAAGGTTCCACCTTTGAACATCACAAAGAATATGAAAGGTTTTTGTATCTTTAAAAATCATGAGAAAAGGTTGATCGAAAATAAGATCGAGAGAGAGTACTGAGAACCTTACATAGCGACTTGCGAGGAAAGCACTGAGAGACAGAGAGGGAACATGTTGCATGCGAATTGTGAAGTAGCATGGGTGGTCAATGCTGAAGTCGTGTGAAAGGCAAACACAAGTGAGCATCTTGTGGCCTAGTGGCGACAAGAGGGGAAGATACACATCAAACAAGTGGCTAGGGCCGGGTTGCTTATTTGTGGAGGGAATGTTAGTTTATTATTATTTTTTAAAGTAATAAATTTATTATGTATCTTTAAAATTTTTTAATTTTATATATATTTTTAAAGATATTGGTATTAGGGCTTTTAATGGGGGAAAGGAGAAGGATAATAGATAATTTGATAATTTTATATTTTTAAAATTATGATATATTATTATTATTTAATCTATAAATGTTGAATTAATTTTTAAATGTCATATTAAATTTTAGATTTTTGTAAGTTGAAAAAAATAAGAGTAAAATATGAATTCATATCACATGATAAAATAAATTAATGATAACAATGTAAGGACAGAAGTGAATCATCTAGTTATCAAAACTTTAGATGAGTACTTATGTTTCTGTTTGTATGGTAATGATATCGCTTCCTCTAAATAAATGCATTGAATTAATCGTTACTTGTTTATTTAATTGTTGTTTCAAACATGATTTATATGAATTGTTTATTTAATTTTTATTTCAAACATGATTTATATTGTCCAATTAAGTGGTTGGCCATATTAATACTAGTGATAGGTAGTATGATAAGTTTCAACTAAGCATCATATGTACTATAGAATGCTAATAAATTATATGTGAATAAATTAAATGAGATTTAGAGTTTTAATTAGTGGCATTTTGAATGTATTAAAAAAATATATTAGTCGACAATAATTTTAAATACTTGTCCGTTCATTTGTTCCCACTTGGTTAATTCGAGCCTCTAGGCTAGGTCATGATAAGCATGATATCTCTTGAGCGAATAAACTCAAGTGTATGCACGATAAAATTGATTAAAACGAAGAAAGATGATGTGAATGGGGCGAAATATTCTCCTTATTTTACATTGAGACACGAGTATAGTGAGAGTATTTTCATCATCAATGAACTTTCACACATATTTCCCTAAGAAATTATATATCAAGTTATGCATTAATATTATTGACTATATTAGGTAATAGAATCGGTTGGAATCGACATTGATTTTAATGGTGGGTATTAACTTTACAAGCAATAGTGTTTCGTCAATGCTTTTGATAATGGCAGAAGTCAAAATCCACGGGGCATCATCTTCTTAAATTCAACAACACTAAATGATTTGATTTGAGTCTAAATAAGCTCAAATTATGTACTTGAAGTATAATTAGAAGACCAAAAAATGCTCTAATGTTGCTTGCTTAAATTCAAAATGAGCAGCTCAATGAGAGAAATATAATGAAATCCTGATCATTCAATTATGCAGTAATTATGTTACTTAACTACTTAAAGAATGACTAATGTTTGAAGGAATCAACATGAGTAATGTAATGAGGTATTTTATGATAATATCACTTTACAAAATTAAAATTGATCTGATTATCCATATTTTAAGGAGGAGAATGTCATAAATTCAGTTAATACAAATTAAAAAACACACCACAACTAAAAAAAAGTCTCACTATGATTAGTTTTTTACTTAGAAAGCGTAATTAGTGACTTATTAGCTGGCCCTCCTCTACTCATCAAAATTTCTCAGTGGCTCCGGCCTTCTTAAGAGATAAAAGTTGAAGAGAGTCACGTTTGCTTCCCACGGTCTTTCTCATGAGGGTTCTTTAACCTCGAGACCTCTTGCCACTCCGTTGCACTTTTCTGATTTCTAGGGTTTCCAGGTGGGGCAGACAAAGCGGGCTTGATCTCTGAACTCCTAGGGTACTGTTTCTCCCTTATTTCTTGGTGATCTTCCTCGCCATTCTAGGGTTCCGGAGCGTTAATCGAGATTTCCACTTTCTTTGGCGCTTTAGCTTTCTACTCTTTAATCGGAACACCTCTACGGTCGTTTGGGCATTACTGTTTGTTTGCCTGGATTTCCTGTCGGCCACCTTCAGGAACGAAATTCAGAGGTTTTCATTTATATTTGGGTGACGCTGTTCCATTATATGAGGTAATACAAGAGGCTCAGAGGAGGGAAGGGCCATGGAGGGGGAGGAGAGGCATCGGGCTGTACTGGCGTGTAGCCTCTGCAGTGGCCTTTTCTCTTTATTCAGTGCCCTGAGCTTTTCCATTCTTTTCGCCGTAAATTGGCGGCCTTGGAGGATTTACAGGTTAGGATTCCTTTCCTATATCGTGTATTTTAAAAGAATTTCCAGTATCGCCTCTTTTCTTAGTGCCAGTGAACTGCATTACGAGATCTAAGTACTGCATGATTGGCGAAGCAATTTACCTGGATAGAAGTTTAGTTTCATGGCTGTGCCCGTCTTAGTACTATCTACTACCTGTGTTTTAGCACCCGAGTTTGCTACTTTTAAGCGTTTGCATTTTGTTTTGTGAACTGTCTGGTTCCTACAACTACCAAGATGGTCTCCTTGTGTTTCAAATGGATTGGTTTTTAAGATATGGTATCCAACTTCAGATCAACCTTTGGAAGAGTTTAGTCGCTCTTAATTAACCTGTATTCACAACTCTTTCCTATCAGTTTAGTTTCCAAACTTTTAAGGAATATAATTGCGTACATGTTTGAAAAGGAGGTTTTGTCAGGCATAAAAAAAGCCTTCATCAATCATCAGGATGTTTGCAAGCCTTTCTCTACTATTTCCTGTTCTCATTCTTTTCCTTTTCTTCTTATTAGATGCTGCATTTGGTTTTAAATTTAGCTTCTGTAAATCAGTGTGCACAAGTTCAACCGATATTGTCTTTGCTTTTCCTCAAATTTTCTTTTATTTTTTCAACAATTGACACTAATTAACCTCTAAGTTATGGGTTCATCTTCACAGTTTTTTTTATGCCCTAGCTGGTTTATTTATTTTCTATGGTGTATCTTCTAGAAGTGCTTCATCTGGCTTTAACCTTAGATTCTGTAAATCAGCATGCACAAATTCAACCCATATATATATATATATATATATATATATATATATTAGCATCCTTCCATTTTTATATATATATATATATATTGCGCTTAAGCATCCTTCCATTTTATCACACATCTTTGACATTATTGAACCCCTCACCTTTAGGTGAATCTTCTTCTTTGTGTCATAACCACCTACTTTATTTTCTATTGTGTATCTTCAGTTGGTGCTACCTTAACACTCTATATAATATAGTGCTTTACGATATGTTTTGTTTTAGTTTTCATCTCATCCATCTTAACTTGTCAACTTTTTTCCTTCTCAACTTTGGGATTTGAAGAATGATGTTGTAAGTAGGCATATAGTTTTTCTAAGAAAAGCATGATGAGGTTTTCAGGGTAAAACATCTTTCTTCTGTGGACATAATTGTTTTTGGATTTCAAATTTACTCTTGATAAATTCTATATGTATTGGAGAGCAATGCTATCTGGTTTGGCAGGACATTTCTTCCCTAGATTACACCTTATTATTTGCCAAGACTGTAGTAAATTTGTCATAAGGTTATCAATTGTTCGCCTTTAGCCATGTCTTCTATTTAGAAAATATTATAAATGACCGTTCTTTATTATATTTAAATGAGAATTTGACTCATAACAAATCATAATGGAGAAAAATGATTCATGTAGCCGACCCCACGTAGTGGGATAAAAGACTTGATGTTGTTATTGTTGTTGTTGTCGCCACGTCTTATGTTTATTTATTTTTTATAGTTTCCTTCCATCCAATCCACTTGTTCATCCTTTTCATACCTATGAAAACCCTATAATGATGATCAAGTCCTTCATTCGTTTCGTTGGCTTCATATTGCCCACGTCCTATACATTTATAGCCACTGACATTAAAACTATGGGTGTCAAAATTTGACTAGACTTGAAAAAATTTGAGTTTGGGTCAACTCGTTTGCCATACTGGTCAGGTTTGGATTGACCCTGATCACCGCGTTCGCAATGAGCAAGCTCCCGTCGCCGTCTTTATGTTTGATAATCTGAAAGAGGAAATATCCGACGGATTTATAGAATTTGGCCGAATAAGCGCACGAACGAAAGAACCAAAGCAAGATAGATACCTTTGCAATGACTACGCAAGCTTCCATCGCCTTTGGTCGTTTTTACGCCCCAAAGAGGAAATATTCGATGGATTTATGGGATTTGGCCGAATAATCGAAAGAAAGATATCTACCTTTGTAGCGAGAAAGCTCCCATCGCCGTCGTTAAATCCGGAACTCGAAAGATCCAGTGGATTTACGAGATTTTTCCGAATAAGCGCTTTAACAAAGCAAAGATAGCTACCTTCGTAGTGATCATCTGAACAGGTGAAAAGCTTGCGTTCGGGTTGGCTGGTCAATTCGGGTTGACCCGAACCCGAACTAGGTTAGGTTTGGATTCTCGAGTCTTTCCATAATCGGGTCATGTTCGGGTCAGATCAGTTGACAGCGGGTCAAGTTCGAGTTGGACCCGAACCCTACCCGAAGACTCGTTTTGACACCCCTAAGGCCCTAATTAAAACCATGTTATTGTGAACTAATTATTTGTCATTGTCGCCCTTTTATCCCCTTTTATTGGCAATTGATTTTTACCAATGCTAGTCATTTTGGGTTTCTGTGCAGATATTAAAAGGAGTGTTGTGCAAATTTTTTTTTTTTGGATTTCAGACTCAGAAAAAAGATAAAAAGAAGCATTAATCTGTCCAAACCTGACATTATGATACATGCGTGAATTCAAATACCCAGTCGTTGAAAATATGAATATTATGGCGTTATTTTTTTTGGTGTAACAAATCATTTGTGTTTTTGAGTGAGCAATAGACTGGCTTTTCCTATCCCGGACCATAAGGAAAAGTTGGCAACTTGTACTGAGCGCATAACCTATTATAAGCAACCTTAAAAAATATACTCGCACCGAAAAGTCCATTTGCCAAATTTTGTAATCAAACTTGGTGCTCAGACGCATCTATGCACGAATATGTAGCACAATGATATATTTTGTATATATTTGCAAAATCTATGTTTTTTGAGTTTTTGACTTTTTCATATGCATCATGCATCATTTTCATGACTTTTTAGTGCATTTCAATACGTTTTAGTAGTTATTAACTATCATAGGTTGATTTTCTTGTATGAATAGAGATTGGCCAGCTTAAATTATTGCATTTTAACCAATGATTTGATTTTAATGTTCTAGGGGTTCGTACTTTTAGAGCATGCTATTGAGTTTGTGACATTTTTCTACTCTTCTTCTTGCAGTACGTTTTTATCGCTTTATACTTGATATATTAGTAAAAAAATATCTTGATTAGGCACGAACCTCAAAGCAAAATTGAGTTGTAAACTTCAAAAATTAAGTCAGAGACCATCTGAATTCTGATATCAGCAAACTTATTGTCAAACTGAACGTCTCGAAAATATGAACCTAATGACACCAAATTCGACTCAATTCGAGCCCAAATGAGTCCAAATCAAAGACCCAAAGCGCATTTGGATGGTTCAAACCATAATTTGAATTACCAAACGATTTCCAAACGTGACATGCTTATAGTCGAATCGAGTGGCTCAACGAGACGAATCCAATGAGCCCAAGATCGCCAAATTCTGATATCATTAAGACATACAAATGATCAATAAACGATCGACGATCAAGGGGATCAATATCGGTTGTCCATTCAAGCCACTTCTATTTTGACCTTTATGCTCCACATATTTATAAGCCATGTCATTATAAAAAAACTATAAATAACACCCACTCTTCTCATGAGGAAGGGGGAGAAGACGGAAAGGAAGGGAGGAGTTTGGGAGCTCTCTTGCCATCGACCGCTGTCGGACTTCCGCCCGTTTGTCAACCACCTCCAGAGTTCTTCCCAGCCACCGTGGGACTTCCGCCAGTTCGACGACCACCACTAGAGTTCTTCCCGGAAACACTGTTGGACTTTTGCTAGTTCGCCGACCACCACCAGACTTCCGCCAGTCTGCCGGCCACCGCTGGAGTTCTTCCTGACCATCGCCAGACTTCCACCAGTACGTCGACAACCGCTGGACTTCCGCTAGTCTGCCGACCACTGCCGGAGTTCTTCTCGGCCACCGCTGGATTTCTTCTAGACCATCGCTGGACTTCTGCTTGTCCACCGACCACCACTAGACTTCAGCCCGTCTGACGACCACCGTCGGACTTCTGCCCTTCCGCCGACCTCGGAGTTCTTCCCGACCACCGACAGACTTCCGCCAATCCGCCGAATACAATCCTTCCCACCAACTACAATCCTTCCGACCACCGTCGTCTAATAATGGTCCTCCTAACCTCCGCAACCCGACTATGGTCTTCTCGACCACTGTCATCCGATTACGGTCATCCCGCCTTCGACAACAATCTTTCGGTATTCCGTCTTCCCCCGACTATGTTCCTCCCGACCTCCGTCTTCCCCCGACTACGATCCTCCTGACCTTCGTCGCCCGCCGACTATGGTTCTCCTGACCTCCGTCGCCTGCCGACTATGGTCCTCCTGACCTCCGTCATCCGCCGACTACAGTCCTCCCGACCCCATCACCTGCGACTACGGTCGTTCCAATGACCATCATCGACTACGGTCCTTCCAACGACCATCTTCAACTATGGTCCTTCCGACCATCGTTGCTTTATTACGATTTTGTTGACCTCCCTCAATCGACTACGGTCCTTCCGAGCTGCATCGCTTGCCGACTATGGTCCTGCTGCCCAAACAAACATGTCAAAATTGATTCTTCCAATTCCCATCATGTAATATGATGTACATTTGCTACATTAGCCTAAGGCCTTCACCCTAAGGAAGGGCCTTAATTGTAATTGACTGCAAATAATAGTGGATTCATTCAAATTGGGCCAGACCCCGTGATTTTCCCCCTTTTCAGGGGTTTCCTCGTAAAAACTCTGGCGTCTCTTATGAACGCTACACCCTTTCTTTTATCTGCTTCTGTGCTGGATCTTCGTACAAAGCTATGACATCAAATTTTATATTTCTCTACCGCCGCGAATATTCCAGGACGCAACAATACTTATTTTTTTTTGTAAGTGCATGAATACTTTCTAATTTGGATATTCACTACCCTTATACTTTCATCTTGTTAGGGCGGTGTAATATCACACATTCACATACATGCATGCTAGTAGCTCTACACTCTTCTTCAGATATACTTGCAAGTTATTTGCTTACATCGATCTGAAGGCTCTCATTTTAGTTAGTTACTTGATTTATCTTGTAGAATTTTAGAATTATATGTTGGATTTTAACTCTTCTTAAAATTATTTTCTCTTTTGCCGTGGCGCTTATTGATACTTCTAGTTGTATAAATGTTTTTAACGTGTTTTCTTGACTGTTCAGTTGGATTTTTGCAAGAAAATGGCCAGAAGTTGTACAAGGACGTCATTTGAGCTCTCTTTGCAGTTTTCTTTCTCTATTTGCATGGGTGATTGTTCTCTCTCCAATCATGATGATTATCATATGGGGTTCTATCCTCATTTATCTTTTAGATCGAGATATCATTGGGCTGGCTGTTATCATGGCTGGTACAGCTCTCTTATTGGCATTCTATTCTATAATGTTATGGTGGAGAACACAATGGCAAAGCTCAAGTATGCATTTCTTACATTTTAATACCGTGAAATTTGTCTACTTTTGCATCTTAACTTCAAATTTAAAATTTGTATTTTTCATAAACAATAGTTAATGGGCACATTCCATACTCATTGATTTTTTATTTTATTTTATTTCAAGATATAATTCACTCATTGCTTATCTTTTATTTTACTTGTCAATGCATTCAAATTTTTTATGTGCTTGTTCTTACATGTTAAGATTGTCTTGGGAAGAAGAAAAATTGAATCTTTGGCCAGTTGATAGCATTTTGATCTTAATGTTGTTGGATTATGATTGGCCGCTTCTTCCAAACTTCTCCTGCCAGTCTTTTATATATATATATATATATATATTTACATGAAACGTTCCTCGTGACTTCACCTTCATATGATGCTGAAGTGGAACCTAAGTTTTGTGGTTGCTTGATACTGTTATACTGTTAAGTAAATCCCATTGATTTCCATCTCTATTTCTATACATGGATGCAATTGGGAGACACTGTACCAGGATTTTGGGGAGTGAGTATCCATCTATGTAGGAACCAGAAAGATTCCTTAGTGCAAAGGTAAAGAATTTCCATGTGTATCTCAGTGTTTATGTTGGTTCTCAAGTAAATAGTTATGTAGAACGGGAAGGACTAGCCATGATTAAAATTTGAAATTTGAAAACCTTCATAATTTAAAGCTTTGCCTATAAGGAAAGTTATAATTGCTTGGTTTAACTGATGTAGAATGGAGGGGGTAATAAGATTAAAGATCTAAAATTCCATCTCAAATTTCCCTTAATTAATGGATTTTGAATTTGAAATTCAAACAAGAAAAGAAGGGAGGGAAAAGATGAATTAATTATCTCCTTAATTGGGGACTTTAATTAGGATAGAGGAGGAGAGAGTGGTCGGCCAAGGTGAGAGAAAAAGGCGGATGTCCGCATTCGATGCATGTGGACCTTGCATTGAATGTGATTGGAAAATTAAATCTGAATTTAAAATTCAGAAGTGGAGAGATTGGGGGTGTGGGGGGGGGGGGGGGGTGTGGGGGGGGGGGGTTTCCTAAAATAAGATTACTAGTCTGGAAACTAAAATAGGATAACTAGTTCAGAAAGATTTTGAAATTCAAATTTATTTGAATTCAAAATAAAAGACTTTCCAAATTAATCATTGGCTAGATTAGGAAATTAATTATGAAGCAATTTGAATTTGGAAATCAAGGGGTTGTGGAGGAGAGGCCAGTGGCTATGGGGAAAGGCTGGATAGGCGGCAGGTGGGGAAAATGAGATTGAGCTTTGGGATCCGGCAGGTTGGTGGCTAGTGGTGGAGGTTGGGCCGTGGGCTAGGGTGGTGGGGAAGCGGATGGGTGGTAGAAAGCCGACAGTTAAAGGAGGAGGAGGAGGGTGGGGGGGTTAGAGAGAGGAATAATGGAAGAAGATGGCTGATGGAGAAAGAGAGAGGGAAATAAGATAAACCGTGAGCCCGGACACATCCTGCAACTGACGGGTGATGCGATGCCCTCACCTAGAGACTTCAATCATGAGCCCGGACACATCCTGCAGCCGGTGGGTATTATGCTTCCCTCACATAGGGATCTCACCAAAGTTCTTCCCAAAGAACAAGAGTGCAGAATTTTTTTTTATTAATCCATCATTGTCCAATACAATAGCAAGGGCCACTATATATAGGCCTTAAAAGAAACTAGAAGACAACTTTCACCATTTGGTCTTACATAAAAGAAGTCCCTTAAGTAAGGGTAAAAACGAAAAATGCATAATTAAATAAAAAATACTATTAATAAAATAGGATAAAAATTGGGGGGGGGATCTCGGTCGTCAATCTTCGTCTCTTCCTTTGATTAACGTCCATCGTCAGATGTCCGCATCAAATAGCCTGTCCTTGGATGATGCTGGATGCATTGATATCATCATCTGAATTCCCAACTCACAATTGTTGGAATGTCATGTACTCATGTTGTACATAATCCCGTTTAGTCCTTGTTCTTTCCTGTGCACCTCCAATATGCTGTGACTTAATTCTTGTATCAATTATAAAGAGATGGCATTTGCACGATTCTCTCTATATTTCTTATTTCTGTACGTTACCATTGTTGGGATGCTAGTGAATAATCAATGCGTATCAAGTAGTTCAAGTGCTTTTGTTCCTAATGCATCATTTGCTGGTACATTCATTTTGTAGAAAGTGATTGTACCAACGTGTTCAATACTGCACTGGAAGAAAATGGTTATAGATACATGGCAAACGTCTTCAATACTGCACTGGAAGAAAATGCTTTTAGATTCATGGAAAATAACTAAATTTTATGGTCATGTTTTTGAGAAAGTTGATTCTGCTATACAGTGGAAGTTTCTTTTGGTGTGTCGGGAAGTTTTTGATAGGGAATACTAGGATTCACAAGTGTTCCTAGCCAAATTCAGTAAACTGCAGCAATGTTATTGCCGTCCACAGCAGGAAAACAGCCAAAAAACAGAGAAAACAAGAGATTTACACTAGAAATCTGAGAGAAAACTCAAGAAAAGAATTTTATTCCACTGGACGATGAATAAAACAGCAAAGATACAATTGATCCTCAATTCGAGAGGAGGATCGTTCTCTCCCAAATCTCTAGACGCCGCTAGAGCCCAAAGAAACCTAAATCTAAGAGATCTCAAATTTCAGCCAAATTCAAGATACTCAAATCCTAGGAAAACCAACTAAGGAATTCCCTAAACAGTCCCTACATTCAAATTTCTCTCTTAAACCCCCAAAAAATCCTTCCTAAAATGCTCTGTTTGAGCGGTCGGCCCGCCCGATCTCCGCAGGAGTCGTAGATCCCGCCTGTTCGCGAATTGCCGGTCCCGTGTGGACCGGCTGGACCGGTCCAGTGGACTGGTCTAACAGTTTTTTTTTTTCCAGTGGAGCGGAAACTTTTCTTTTTATTTGTCTAGTTAGCCTGGTGCTATTATGTGCTGATATTCACAAAACGAGCCGTAGCATTCCATAAGAGTCTCTGGAAATATGCTGTGAATCTAATCTTTTAGTGGAAAGATGAAATAGCCATCTACTTGAGTAGTAGTGGGAAATAACCGCTCATACAGTTGGTGGGTTAGGTTGATATAATTCGTGTTATTCAAAAGGTAATTGCATGTTCAAATTGAATTGAGAGAACCCAAAATGTTTCTGCCTTCCCTTTCTTACCCATTCCACCTGCTTGATTGTACCCACGATATTTCAACTTCTCTCCTAAGATAATGTGGAAAAGAAGTAATTGACAAGATGTATGCCACAAATTTGATTTGTGGATCCTATGAATCTGCTATTCCTGCACAAGAGTACTACATCTTTGCGATTTATGCACTAATGTATGGTTAAGCTAAATCATGAAAGATATAGCTATTGAAACTTTGGCGAGCTGATGTGTTTATTAAAAAAAACTTATGCAGGGTCACGACAAAAGTTGAATTTTCTATAAAATATTGAATCTGTTGTTTCTTCATTAAAGCAAGAGTATCATGAGAGGCTTTGAATTTGCCACTTGTTCGTTCTCATATTGATTGTGAATTGACATCCCTAAGTAAGATTTAAATAGAGATCCACAAATAAATGCGACTAGTCTACCCACCACTTTTTTTTTTTCTTTTGCTGAAGTGCTCTTAACTGGCACTTGGATGTGCTGGTGGTCTTAGGGATTTTGGGATAAGACACAGTTACTGTTAATAGCTTCAATTACAATTTGATTATCGAGTAGTTTTTTTAAGGCACAACTAATCACTTATTGGGTTTATATGATATTGTTGGGTTCTCTGCTGCTTCATTTAGTCACTCCACAAACATTATGGCTCTTGTATAAGTGATGTAATGGCAGATACTGAAGGAAATCAGTGGTTTGTTCCAGAGCACTTCCTTTATGTACTGATGTAATATTGTATACTACAATAACTATGCTACTATAGTTTAATACCATACTATACTATACTATAATACTATACTATAATACCATACTATAATACTATACTAATACTATTATACCAAACTAATGCACTATAACTATAACTATATTATACTTCTACTATATTACTCTCGGCTGTTTGGAGGTTTGTGATAGGGTTAGGTGGCAGGTGGGATTTGGGATTGGGCTAGCCGGCGGTTGGGGTGGGGGTGTGGGGAGGAGAAACGACAACTTATGGTGGAGAGGTGATTGATTGATAAGATCGGCGCCTTGGTGGCGGGCTTGAGGAGATGGCGATTTAGGGAAATAAGGAAAAACAAAACAAGGAAAAAAAAAGATTAAACCGTGAGCCTTGGACTCTTCTGAAGACTGATGGGTGATGCGTTGCCCTCCACCAAGGTACTTCAAGCCACGAGCCCAGACCCATCTTACAGCTGGTGGAAGCTCCGATTCCCTCCCATAGAAATCTTAACCAAGTTCTCTCCAAAGAACATAAGTGCAATTTTTTTTTTTATTAATAATCCATCATTCTAATACCAGAGCAATGACCTTTATATATATAAGCCTCAAAACAAAAGAAATTAAAAAAGACAACTTTGCCCCTTGGGCTTACATAAGATAAGATCTTAAATAAGGGTAAAAATATGAAATGCAAAATTAAATCAAAATACAATTAATAAACTGAGATAAAAAAAGAGTGATCTCGACCGTTGATCTTTGTCTCTTCCATTGAGTAACGCCCACTGTCAGATATCCGCATCACTATAACTATACAATACTCATATACTATATTATATTACTACTACAATATATGATACTATACCATACGATACAATAGTACTACTATACTATAGTATTCTACTATTAATATACTATTATACTAAACTATACTACACTACTACTATTGTAACTATACTACTATTATAACTATACTACTATACTATAACTATACAATACTACTATACTATTCTATATTATACTATAATATACTATACTATATTAAATCTATAACTATACTATACTACTATATTATAACTAAACTATACTACAATAACTTTACTATCCAATTCTACTTATATACTATACTATACAATATTACATCATACTATACTACGCTCATAACTATACAATACTACAATGTTTAAAATATATTATAACTATAATGTAGTACTACTATTCTATACTATATATATATTACACTATACTACTACTATTATATACCATATAACAACACTATTCTATATATACTACTACTATTCTATACTATATAATTATACTATACTCTATATACTACACTATACTACTATTACTCTATATTAAATATACTAAACTATACTACCACCACTCTATACTATAAAACTACTCTCTACTATATATACAACACTATACTACTATTACTCTATACTGTATAACTACACTATACTATATATGCTACACTATAATACTACTCTATATAACACTACTACTATATACTTTTGCTCTCTTCCCTTCAAACTTAAAAAAAAATGCTTCCCGAAGATTTGGAAGAGGTTTGGTTCCCATGATCCGTCCTCTAACGCTATCCATGTTATTGTTTAAACCCATCAAGAATTTGAATATTCTTTTTGTCTCAACAATCTTCCGGTGAAGTGCGTGATCTTTCGAGCATTTCCATTGATACTATTCAAACATATCTAATTATTGCCGATAACAGATTAGAGTATTAAAATATTGAGTTAGCGTCAGGTCTACTTGTCGGTAGTCGTGAATGATGGTCTCAATTGCAAATAGCTCGGAAGTGTTGCCAGAACTTGAGTAGGTCTCTTTAACGGCCTTCCATATTTCTTGTGCCGTCTTGTATAGAAGAAAGTTCCCACCGATTTCTATATTCATGGAGTTGATGAGTCAAGACATGATCTGATGATTCTTTGCATTCCTTTTTTTGTAGAGAAGATCGGTTTGCGGTGGTATAGGGGCTTCACCAGTGAGATAGTCCTCTTTCCCTCACTCTCAAATAAACATGCTCACTGATTGAGGCCATTGCAAAAATTTTTGCCTATTAAATCTGTGGTTTGTGATGAGAGGAGGAAGAGAAGAGCTATCTGCAGATCTAAAGTTTTCGATGTTTAAACTGGTAATATTTGGGTAAGAGGATGAGATCTTGCTATCCATGGACATGGTTGGGTTTCATAGGTTGAAACAGAAGATTAAATTTGGGCAAGGGATACCGGTGCTTGAAGAGAGGCTATTAGCAGGATGATGGAGAGTTACCGCCGGCACAAGGTTGGAAGAAAGGGAGGAAGGTTTGCCGCCAGCACTCAGAGAAGGCTTAGGATTTTCTTAAGCTCTGATGCCAGGTAGAAATTGTTTAGGTGGAATTGAATTCAAATTTTATTCCTTGGAATATATATATATATATATATATATATATACACACTCTCTCTCTCTCTCTCTAGGAGAATAAATAGAAGAAGAAAAACATTTAATATAATTAATTATAATAAATAGAAGAGAAAGTCATTTAATCTAATTGATTCTAATAATTATAGCCCACGGATCTTGAAATCAATCCTATGGATCTTTGTGTCAGAAGAGGAAATCTCCAACTGTAGACCACGGATTGCCGACCTGTCCAAGCCATGTGCCCCTCATTGCCGTTTGATTCAACAAAAAGGAATCACACTTTAGCTTGATAAACACTCTTATTTATGGGCTAATCATGTAACATGCCTGGAACTTCTGAAGCAGACTTTCTAATGATTATAAGGCAAATCATATTTCTGAACATAATTTTGGAACAATTTAGGTTAAAATTTCTTTTTTCATGAACCTTTTCTGTAATTTGATTGTGGTTTGTGCTCGATTAATTTCCATTACCATTTAGAACATGGAAAATTCTATTTTGACTTGTGATTTCGTGTGTAGGGGCGGTAGCTTACCTTCTCCTGTTGGCGGTATCTCTTCTTTGTTCGTATGAGCTTTGTGCTGTTTATGTCACAACTGGCGTGAGTGCTGTTGAGCGTTATTCACCATCTGGATTCTTTTTTGGCGTGTCAGCAATAGCATTAGCAATCAATATGCTTTTCATCTGCAGAATGGTTTTCAATGGTGAACATTTTTTCTCTTTTTTTTTTTTCTTTTTATAAGCATTTCATATTTATGCTTGTTCCATAAAACTTAAAATTTATCCTTTTCTTTCGTGATGCTAACTTAATGGATGCAGGAAATGGATTAGATGTTGATGAATATGTAATGAGGTCGTATAAGTTTGCATATTCTGATTGCATTGAGGTGGGGCCTTTTACTTGTTCGCCTGAGCCGCCTGATCCAAATGATATGCAAATGCGAAAGTCAAGCAGGTGGTTTAATTTTCCAATTTTTTCTTGTGCATTCTAACCTTTAAATGTAGTAGTTACTTGATAGTTTTGTGGATGAGAAATTATTATTTAATATGTTTGGTTTAATCCTAGCTTTTGTCAATTCATAGGAACTTGTTGTAGAAGTGGCCAACCAACCAGATTTTTAGTTATTTTTGCTTGATTCTTTGTGATAACCTGGCTTACACACTTTTGTAGGGTTTTGCATCTTGTCCTTCTTTACCTTGGGTCACTGGCTGTACTTCTTGCTTACTCCTTATTGTATGGTTTGACTGCGAATGAGGAACAT
The DNA here is from genome assembly GCF_001605985.2 of Dendrobium catenatum. Taxonomy (NCBI): domain Eukaryota; kingdom Viridiplantae; phylum Streptophyta; class Magnoliopsida; order Asparagales; family Orchidaceae; genus Dendrobium; species Dendrobium catenatum. The sequence continues at coordinate 20,645,392 of NW_021319083.1, read as the reverse complement.
TGGTTGGGTGCAATCACATCTTCTGCTGTGATTGTTCTTGGTATGGAAACTTATATTGAGTTTATGTATGCCAAGTTAAGGCAGTTTCGTTCATATATTTCTAAATGTTTCTCTTTTGCTGGTGTCAGACTGGAATATGGGAGCGTGCTTGCTGGGGTTTAAGCTTCTTAGAAGTAGATTTATGGTGCTCTTTGTTGCGGGGACATCTCGGATTTTTCTTATCTGCTTTGGGGTTCATTTTTGGTTTGTGTTAAGCTCTTTATTTGTTCCTCTCCATTTCTGCATATACTGCGGTATTAGTTTCATTTATTATTCACATTTTGTGAATATTTTTTAGGTATTTGGGACATTGTGCTAGTTATGCTGTTGTGGCATCGGTCTTATTGGGTGCTGCTGTTTCTCATCATCTCTCTTTTTTGAACCCGTTGGCCGCAAGGCAAGATGCTCTGCGGAGTACTGTGATTCGGTTGAGAGAAGGGTTCCGGTGGAAAGGACAAAGCAGCTCCTCTAGCTCTTCTGAAGGTTGCGGTTCTAGCGTTAAAAGAAGTAGCAGCAGTGTTGAAGGTGGACAACATTGTAATGCTATTGAATCCATGTCTAGAAACAACTTTCATTGTGTTGGTGATGGTAATAATTCAAATGTTCTTCTGGCTCGTGCCAACAGTTGCCGGGAAGCTACTAATATTGAAAAAAGCTTAGATGGTGGAGGTCCTAGTGTAACACTGCGCAGCAATTCTTGTAGCTCTGTTATTCGGGAAACTGATGTTAACATGTCATTTTCTGCTAAACATCTTGGTCAGAACAACTCACTTGTTGTATGTTCTAGTAGTGGTTTGGAAAGCCAAAGTTGTGAATCCAACGGTTCGTGCACAAACTTAACAAATCAGCATGCATTGGATTTTAATTTAGCTCTGGTCCTTCAGGATAGGTTGAACGATCCCAGGGTTACATCAATGCTGAAAAGAAAAGGAGTGCTTGGGGATCATGAATTAACTGATTTACTTCAAGACAAAGGACTGGATCCACATTTTGCAGTACTTTTGAAGGAGAAGGGTTTGGATCCCAGGATTTTGTCATTACTGCAACGGAGCAGTTTAGATGCTGAAAGAGATCATCACGGTGCAGATGACATTGCTGAAGTTTCAGACAGAGCGGACGTGACCTTACCCAATCAAACTTCCATGTCAGAAGAGCTGAGACGGGATGGGTTTGGGAGTTTGCTGAATATTTCTAGATTTGTATTGAATCAATTAGCCAGTACTCCACAGCGTGCCTGGATTGTCTTAACATTAATCTTCATCTTGGAGACAGTAATTGTTGCAGTTTATAAACCTAAAGCCATTAAATTAATTAATGCCACTCATGAGCAGGTAATGGGACTCGTTTTTTTTTTTTTTTTTTTTTTTTTTTTTTTTTTTTTTTTTTTTTGATTTTTTATTTTTATTTTCTTTCAATGGTATTGAATGTTTTTTTTGAACTTCATTGTTGCAGTTTGAATTTGGCTTGTCTGTGCTGCTTCTGTCACCTGTAGTTTGTTCAGTATTGGCCTTCCTGTGGTCTTTACAAGCTGAGGATATGGCCATGACTTCAAAGCCACGCAAGGTAAAATACTCGAAGTGCAGTTTTTTATTTGGTTTTTTTTTTCTCTCTTTTTTTTTTTTTTCAATTTTTAGTTTTCTGTGGTGTGCTAAAGGAAACTTCATTTCAAATAGTGTTTTTAACATGTATAAGGAGAAACATTTCACTTGTTTCGTTTTGAACTACCTAAAAGTTTAGGTTTGAGTACTGAATGATGAATTTAAAAATATCATGTAGGTTTACTCTTATGCAAGTTTGATAAGCATTTAATTAGTTTTGTTAAGGTAGACATGCTATGAGATTAAAATATGAGTACAGAAGTGGTGCTTTACTCAGTTGTGAGTGTTGTTTAGAAAGTAGGTTTTTAGGTTGTCAACAATTTCTTTTAAAAGCTAATTATCAACGTCTGGAAGCTAGCGGACTGGTTTTGAACAATCTGCATAAATGCTATATATTTCACTAGGTGAGGTTTTGGTAGGCAATACGCTAAACTCACTTTAAGTCCATCAATTTGGCATGTTTCATATCATGAATGATTACTTGTATATCCTCAAATGAATTATAGGGAATTAAAAAAAAAGGAACCAAAGTTAAATCATCGGCATTTATTGATGTTCTATTTTATTATTATTTTTAAGGTGTTATTATTATTTTCTCGTGTTATTTTCTTAGATTACTGTTGTTACTCTTTATATTTTTTTGATACATTTAATTATATATGTATGTATGCAACCTTTTTATAAGTATTAACATTATTTTTGTCATTTGCTTTGAATATCATCAGTATGGATTTATTGCTTGGCTTTTGACTACAATTGTTGGCCTGCTTCTCTCGTTCTTGAGGTATGTCAATTTGTTGTTTTAGGACTGACACTGACCTCTGTTTATTTAGCTTTTCTTAAAAAATATTTGTTAATGATTCAGTGTATGCTTTGTGATAGACCACCAGCACGTTTTCAAATTCTTAGATTTGGTTTAACAGCTTCTTGATTTCCTTTCAAACTTCCTATCTGTTCGAGAGACTCATCTGCTATTTAGTTATAGCTCCTCTACCACAATAATTTTTTGAAGTCACAGTTGCTCATGTGATTGATTTTAAAGAAAGAAGTCTCTGTTATTTTGCAAGCATAACATGATTATTTCCTCTGAATTTGAGTGTTGTCTCTTGAGAAAACTCAGAATAATTGATATTTACTATTTGGCGAATCTTCTAATTTTTCTGTTTGTTTTGACATATATGCTATGGCTCCTAGACTTCTGAGACCAATTGGGAAGAGCATTTAACAATCATATTATTGCCCGTGTGGTAGACATTAATTAAGAAGGGGTAATCAAACACTTGAATAATGATGCCTTGTATCAAGTAGGTGAAATTTAATATTGAGTTTATTGTTTGTAGGGATAACCCGGATAAGTGGCGGAACAAATTGGTTAGCACAACTTCTTTAAAGAAATTGCAATCAACTTCAATATGTGTGGCTCATTCATTGAATATATAGATAGGACAACATAGATAGTGACACAGTTTTCCTAGTTCAATATCATAAGTTGAATACGGGAAAAATCAAACTCTACTAAATAGTCATCATTCACATCCTTTCACATGTCGGGCGGGCCATAGTTATGTATCCAATCTTAATATTGGATGGACCATCAAAAAACGTTTCTCATTTTTCTAGGTGATTTTGTTACTTCCAACAAAAATATGTTAACCATAGATTTCATCTCATCCGTCAATATAGCGATAGGAAACACTCATAGATCTCAAGTAATTCCTATCAATCTTTGGAAAACAACGAGAATTCTCCACAAAAATTCGCACAAAATCACAAAAAACAGTAGATAATTTGTATTATTTGATGAGAGAAACGGAAAATAGCAAGATACAATTGATGCTCTATTCGAGAGGAGGATCGATCTCTCCCAAATTTCTAGACGCCGCTAGAACCCAAAGAAAAACCTAAATATAGGAGATCTCAAATTTCAGCCAAATTCAAGATGCCCTAACCCTAGGAAAACAAACTATTTAATGCATACAAATCAAAAGAAAAATCCCCAAACAGTCCATACATTCAAATTTCCCTCTCAAAACCCTAAAAAATCCTTACTAAAAAGTTCGTTTGGCTCATGCGTACCGAATGACTACCGAAAGAGGCGGAGATCTTCCACCTCGGTTGCACTGGGCCGGTCCCGTGTGGACCGGTCTAACAATACTCTCCTCCCAAAGATCCACCTTGTCTGCAAGGTGGAATGAAGGCACCCTCCTCCATTCCTTCTTGATCGCAAACGGTAAGAACTTGAAAAGTTCGGTCCTTACACATGTGCCCCGGCGTATATCTCTCATCACTTCTGAAATAACTCCCCTTCGCCCTCTTTTCCTGTAATTATGTTTCTGTGAGCATTTTGAAGTTTTCCCCAGGTCTTCCTTGGTAATCTTCTCCTTTAAAGTCTCCCTAAGAGTACCTGATGTTGGCTCCTTGGGTGCCAGAAAGGTATTGGTCCTCTTGTTCGGTCCTCCTGAGCTACTGCCTCCCATCTCGCTCTCCAGGTGCCTCTGATCCTCCACCAATTGAGCTATCTCCATGGCCTCTACCAAGTCACGAGACCTCAATACTCTAATCGCTGCCCGAATCTTTGATGTCAATCCCTTCATGAAATTTCCCTCTAGCACTATCTCAGGAAGGCGGTCCAATCGGCTAGCAAGGTATTCGAATTTCTCCCGGTGCTCTGTCATTGAACCCTCCTGTGTCAAGGCGAAGAACTACTCGTAAAAGTCTCCTCCCCGGCCAGTTCGGAAACGTTCTACCAAACAATCTTTGAACTCTCTCCAACTCCGTATGGGTTGTCGCATGTCCCTCCAGTGATACCAAGACAAAGCCTTCTTTTCCAAACATAGGCCTGCCGCCGTTAGTCTCTCCTCTGTTAACCCATTGAAGACGAAATATCTTTCTACCTTGTAGATCCACCCGTGCGCATCCTCCCCCTCGAAGATTGACATCTTCAGTTTCCTCACCCTCGGGTCATACCCGTTTCCCCTAAATCCTCCATAACTCCCATTCCTCAAAGAGGAGGTGCTCCTCAATTGTCACGACCTTCCCTCAGGCGATTATACCCAAACCCTTCCTCAAAATTCCATCTTCTTCTTTCAAAATCAGCGCCCCGGCGATCGAAATCATCCCCTCCTTACAAATTCAGCACCCATTCTTGCGTAGCCAATGCTCATCTCCTCCCTATAAAGTGTTTCTAGAAGTGACATTCTATATTCTCCCTCAAGGATCTCCACTTATGGATTTTCCCTTCCCCTAAACGTGTTAGGGTTCTCATCTCTTCCATGGTTGCCGGTAGTTTCCTTTGCTTTCGATGTCACCGGTTTGGTTTTGGCTTTAAGCAATTTCCTCAACATGTCTTTCACGACAGCGAACTTTTCCTCCATCCTTTCATTGACGGATGCAATCTGATTTTGAAAACCAGTAATCTTCTCCTCAAAATTTGCTTTGAGTTGCCCAAGTTCTCCCTCCAAAACTTCCACTTTCCTTCCGGCTATTGGTTCCCTTTCGATTGACATGCTCTGATACTAATTTGATAGGAAACACTCATAGATCTCAAGTATTTCCTATGAATCTTCAGAAAACAACGAGAATTCTCCACAAAAATCCGCACAAAATCACAAAAAAGTAGATAATTTGTTTTATTTGATGAAAGGGAAATGAAAAATAGCAAGATACAATTGATCCTCTATTCGAGAGGAGGATCGGTCTCTCCCAAATCTCTAGACGCCGCTAGAGCCCAAAGAAAAACCTAAATTTTGGAGATATCAAATTTCAGCCAAATTCAAGATGCCCTAACCCTAGGAAAATAAACTATGTAATGCATACAGATTAAAAGGAAATCCCTAAACAGTCCCTACATTCAAATTTCCCTCCCAAAACCCTCCAAAATCCTTCCTAAAAAGTTCGTTTGGCTCATGTGAACCGAACGGCTATCGAAAGAGGCGGAGATTTTCCGCCTCAGTTGCGTTGGGCCGGTCCTGCGTGGACTGGCTGGAGATTGGACCGGTTTAACATATAGCTTCCATCAATCAAAAAGAATATTCAGCATAGTCCATCCAAGGTTGGTCACAAAATATGAGAATTTTGATGGAGTTAAGTCTGGCAACTAGGGAGAAGATATCAAAATACTGCATCCCATAGGCTTGTATGATTTTTCTTTTAATTAGCCGAGCTTTGTATTGAATGATCATGCCATCAAGATGAAAGTTGACAATAAACTCCCGTTGACATCAATTGGTTTTACCCCATAAGGTGGACAGCTAAATCTAAGGTTTGGTGACTGAGTTAATCTGCAATTTAAACATTCATGGTTTGTTTCAATATGGGATTTTGTACTGCATCCCAATATGTCTTATAAATAAAGACATGATGACAAGGCAAATGGTGTAGATTTGAAGGTTAAACACGTTGAAAGTGCTTTTTTTTAATTGTCGTGCTTATGATGATCTCTATGTGAATGAATTGTGTAGTATAATATTTTTTGCTTACAAACTACTCATTTGTGAATTTGTCAATATTGTGTTTTCTTACTTTCTGCCTTTAGCATTCGCTCTATTTGCCTGCATAGAGACTCTCTTCTCTATTAAAAAGAATTAGCAAAATTTTACTTAACGAGAATGGATACAATATTCTATGATTCACTCAAGATATTATATTTTGCCCTCCAAATGTAGAATACCTAACTTTTTTGCATTTTTTTAAACTAACAAGGTTTTTGCTATTTACATTGCTTCGAGTTTTATGTTATTTACGAATGTGACCTAGAAGATTGGTCACTTTTAGGTTGTGGATTTTAGAGCTCTTCAGAATCTTATTTATGCTTTTACTCACTAAGAGATCGAGGAGGGTGAACTCACAAAGAGATCATAAGTGGCAAATATTTTTCATTCATCAAAACTATCTATTACAAGAGAAGGACCATATAAATAGGCCTCACAATGACAAATAAAAAGCAAAAGACTAAAATGCCCCTTGGGCTACAATAGCGACCAAATACCCATAAGGGCAAAAACGGAAAAAACATAAAATAAAATAAACTACTACATAAAATAATGAAAATACAACTCTTGCTCGTAACCATCGATCTCCGGCGTCGAAAATGCTGACGATGTCCTCATCAAAAGCAGCAGCATCAACCTAATGCATCATTTGTAGAAATCTGTAATTACTGAAGGAAGATTGCGTAATATTGGCTTTCATGTTATTAACTTGGCTAATATTTAATAAGTGTAGGTATTCAACTGTGCCTGAATTTTTAACTTTCCACTTTAATTGGTTGTGGTTGTGATGTAACAGCAACTCTGTGCTTCATTCTTTTGTCTATCATTTGTTTGATTTGATTCTTTAAAATTTTAAGATTGATTGCTCATTCTGATACATGTGAACATGTGGAGGGGACGATTGCATATTACAATGTCGACTACTACTTACATTTCGGTTGTATATATAAGATCCAATCAAATAATCATATCTGATTGGGAGATTAAAAAAAAAAAAATCTGATTGAGAGATGCCCATGGGTATGGGGGTACTATTCTGCTGTTGTAAATCAGCCACTGGAACTGTTAATGTTCTAAATGATTCTTTGCTTCCGTTGTTGTTGGAATTCAAAAAATGATATAGATAGCATTTATAAAGTGGGATTCTTATGCTTAACGCACTTTTTCTTCATGTTGAGATCTTCGGTCTCTCTCTGTATTTCGATAATATATTACTCTTATTTGAATTTTGGAGAACTATGAGTTGCCAAAAAAAACCAATGGCGGCATGCGGCTTACACTGTTTCTTAATCTTAGGTAGGTGTATCTCTACAACAAGTGTTTCTAAGATCCACTATAATTCTTCTAGAATCTACTTGTTTGCTTTCCTGTTTTGCCTTTTAACTTGAATGAGTTATGATAATTTTTTAACCATCTGTTTGTTTGTCAGTAAATCATCTGTTATCCTTGGATTGGCTTTGACTTTCCCACTTATGGTGGCATGTCTTTCTGTTGCAATTCCAATATGGATTCGTAATGGCTATCGCTTTTGGGTTCCACAAAAAGAGTACGAAAGCTCTGGAAATAATCATCAAAGTCCTAAAAAGGAGGTCTGTACATTCACGCAGCATTGATTTGTCACTAGTGGTATTCCTGTGTTAATCTTTAATCATTTTCATGTTTGTGTAAAATTCATCAGTAATCCATAATTATACTTTTGATTTAATCATTGCTTGGCCGCACATCCAATTTATATATGTTGAATAATGAACTTTGAAATCAATCTTAACATATCATTTTTAATTTTGAATTTAAGGCATACCAAGGCTTGCTTGTTTGGTATGGTGTGCATAGTAGTTTGGTGCACTTTTTGTTCTTTTTGTAAGCGAACTTTATTAAAATTTCTGAAATGAATTCTATGAGGGATAGCAGATGCACGAGATGTTGTATTCCGACAGTGCTAATGAACTATGTTTCCCAATTCTCTAGTTTGGAAGTTAGTGTTCTGTTCGTCAACTAAATAAAATTGTGCACGTACCTTGTTTGCAAGATTTCTAAGTATTGCAATTGCAAATTTTCTTTTTGTCCTTTGTTTTAAACTTTATCATTTATATGGTAGGATTTCTTGCTTTGTTCTTGTAATTGAGTTTTAAAAAAGTGGATAGGCTTATATCGAATGATTGGTTTGGATCCGTTGATATTGGATTTTAGGAATGCATTGCTTAGAAATTGAAACTAGTTAGTTGGGCAAGCTTAGCATTATCAGCTTGACCTAGGTTGATTTCTATGCTGTATGCAGACTTAGAAGAAATTGTCTGTTATTCCTAGTATTCATTTGTTTTTGTGTTATTCTGGTTCGACTTTGAATGCATAAGCAAGGACATAAAAAAGACATGCAATTGTTTCGGCCTTTGAGTATCAATATTATCATTGTAAACAATTTTGACATTGTGGCAATCTCGATGTTGGGGTTCCAACCATTCATTGAGAATTTTTTTACCTGATATACCACTAGAGACTCTTATAACTGTAATGTTTGGGTAGGGTTGGATACATAATCCTATTCTTGCAAAGCATAGAGACTTTTTTTTAGGGATTTGAACCAACAACTTCCTGTATAGATTAGAGTTACTAGTTGGGATTCATTACATACCAAAATAACTTCTAAATGTGTTCTTTGAAAGAAATTCTTTATATTCTTGCTTCTGCGTATTTCTGAACAAACATGCCCTGAAAGTCTATTAAAAAGCCTTGCTGTGAATTTGTGCCTTCTCATGTCATTTGACAAATTTATTTTCCTCTCTCCTAACAGTTCGCTTGACATGTAGTTTAAGTGGTGATCTTGGTGCTTATGGCACATAAATTATGTGATGAAATCATAAACAAGGCTTCAAGTAAATGTTTTTTGTACTTTATTGGTGTCCAAATTTCTTACTTCCCAAGTTCATTCTTGACCAAAATTATTATATTCAAGTTTTGTGAATGATGAGATCACGTTATAACAAACAAATTTTTTGGTGCCCAATTCCATTTCTTGTTATGGGTGTCAGAGTTTTTTATCTCTGAATAAATTTTTTTCATGCAAAGTTGGTTTTATGCTCTAATATTATGGCTTGCTTAGGAAAAAGCCTTATTGTAAGAAGTTAGGTAATGAGTGGAGGCCTTGCTTATATTTGAGATTAGTGTGAAGATTTTAATTGTTGAAAGTGAGTTATTTTTTCTTTGATATTAACTTATTGTGGGACGATATAAACAAAGCCTCAAGAGGCATTCACCCTTGAAAATAATTTAATTAAATGTATGTGGGTGAACTTCTAAGTTTTTGAGTTTGAGTTGTGTATCTTGAAGATATATAGTACGTGGTTGCAATGTGACTGAAGATTGTGGTGGAATTTTGATATCAAGAACAGAGGGAAGAATAACCCGGTATATGGGAAGAATCGAGGTGTTGAGAGGAGAATTAGAAATTAGTCGAATGAAAGTCTCAAAAGAAGGGAGGCATAAGATAGAGATGAGAAAAGCAATATTAAACCTTAAATGGGAGTATCAATCCTTGGGGAAAGCTGAAAGAAAGCCTTCTTTATTCTTTCATCACTCAGTAATAGTTGTAGAATAATTGTATTGAAAATGACTAATTTCTAACCAAATCTATAAAAGTCAAATTAGTCTTAAATAACATATGATATTTTAATCCACTTATAATCAACACATAAAAATAAAGATTGCAAACTCACTCAGGTAGACTAACACCCTCTCAGTGCGCCTATGGAAAAAGGAAGTTGATGAGGAGATGGATTGTTTTTGATGAAGACAATATATGGATGTTGAAGATGGATTAAATGATAACTAGGATTAGATTATTCATAGTTTATACTTGTTACAAAATAAAATTTTTAATTGTTGTTGGCAATTGAGCTTGGTAATTCACTAGATTGCATCTGGCTAGATTCTATGTCGATATAGGTTGGCAATCCACGGTATTGCAGCTGAAATTCTTTTATTGGAAATCATGTGGACTAAGGGGTAAAATCTATAAAATATCCTTTTTAAATCTCACATTATTTATGGAAACTTGGTTCATACTTATATATTGTCCTAGAAATTTTGTTTAGTAATAACTATGTAATTAGTTATTTTTAAAGGTTGATTTTACCTAGAGTAGCATAGAATCTTCTTGTATAAATAAGAGTGCAAGGTTCTCAATGAACTGTAAATATAATTCAAATTCCCTCTTGATGGTATCATACTCTTGGGAAAGAAATAATTGAGCGACCTTGGTTCTTTCTCAACAATTAGTTGATACTTCTTTGTTGAAGTTGCCCCCACTTGCTGTCTTTCTAGCAAGATGGCCACTGTCATAGTTATTTCCTTGACCAACTTTTGTCCTCGTCATATGGAGATCCACTAAAAGGAGAACTACCTGTTGCTAACTCTAAAATCTGGATAATCGCATGCTGCCTTCACCTTGCGTCAATATAAAGAGATAAATTATGTTAACAAATTCAAGGAGGATGCCTATCATATTAGAAGCCATTGACCAATCAAATGATTCTAACTAGAACTCCCAAACTTTAATGGGCGAGTATCAAACCTTGAATCTTTATATATATGATGAGCTTCAAGCTATAAGTCTCAAGCATCATGCTTTATTCATAAAGATATTGAAGGCCGGGAAAATCGTAGCTCTAATAGTTCATGGTTTGGATAATTATAATAAGAGATAGTTCTAAGAAAATGAGAAAAATGAAATATTAACTTTCTAAAGAATTTGAAGTGAAAGATTTGGGAAGATTCAAATTTCTTCCTTGGAACAAATGTGTCTCTCTTGAATGTGGAGATATTTAGTTAATTTGATGTACTTAGTATATAATGAAACTCGAAAATTCATTATTTTGCCCAATATAATATATGTGGTGATTATCAATTCATGTACTTTGAATGTATCCTTTATAAATGTATAAATCTCATCGTAATATGACAATTTCTTTTTTAACCCCTAACTCTAATAGGGTGAGTTCCTATGGCTGCTCTTACTGCTTATGGTTTTGGACAATCATATTGTTTTGAGGTGTGCATTATGCCTTTGAAAATACTAATATTTTAAAAGCTGAATCAGACCGGTCGGTTCAACCAATTTGATCGTGAAACGGTCAAGTTACCGGTTCGATTAGGTTCAAAAACTACATTTGCATTGAATTAGTTTGAACTGCCAGTTCGACCAAGAAACCGTCTAATTGGTCTAGGTTTTGTAGAGCCAGATTGTTCTGCAAAATATAAATTTATTTTAATAAAATTTTAAATAGTATGTTTTAGTTTTATTAAATCTTCTTAAAAATTTTAAAATTATTTATTTATTACCATATGGAGATAAATTCAGCCATAATATTTGTATGCTTTTTCGCATAATATGCTTTGTTGCAGTTATGTGTACTTTACACTGTATAAAAACAACAGTTTAAAGCTCTCCTATGATGTGGGACCAGAAAGCTTCATTAATGCTTGATGTGTTTGACTGCAAATTTGAGCTGTGTTAGGCTGCTATAACGTATATTTTAAAACTTAATAATATAATTTATTATGTTATAAATTTATATATTACATCAAATATTATTCTTATTATAAATTATTTTTATATTTATACATTTAATTTTTTTTATTTGTAAATATATTTCTAATTTACATATATTTATATTCACATTGATGCATGATCAAGCTTTTGAACGTGCTTTATTTTGCTTTAATCGAGCATGTTTAAGTGTTTTAATCAAGGTAATTATGTATTCACTTTTAAATTTTCAATTATTATATAATTAATATTATAATTGAATAAATTCAATATTTATTATATCATCGGGTTCAACCTTGGTTGAACCATTAAACCTTGAAGCTCTCATTTCGGTACTATGTCCGATTCGATTTTCACAACATTAGAAAATGCTACTTTAAAATACTAGGTATTGGCACATTGTATATAATGTGTTTGAAGTCTTATGAATTTTTTTGTGATATGAGCTTGATCATATGTTACATAAAAGTTGATTGGTTTATCCTATGGACCATACCCTAAGATCTAAGTAGGCTACAAGCATGGTTTAAAAAATCGTTTGAGGTGCACGCCTCGAGGCACGCCTCGAACTGAGGCCCACAATGAGCGCCTTGAGGCTTATGTCGCGCTAGTGCCAGTAAGGCTTACGATTTTTTTAGTTGAGGTGCACGCCTCCAGGCTCAATTCCTCGAGTCATTTCGTGACAGTGCCTTATTTTAGTTAAGTTTTATAAATTTTTATTATATATTTTTATTTAAAATAAATATACTTTATTCTATTATATAAAGAGAATAAATCAATTAGCTATATGATGAATGAACATGGTTGAATGGTTGTGTTATGTTTAGTAAAAAATTGAAAGATAAACCCTTCAAATTATAGAGACGAATAACTTATGATGATGAATTAAATAGTTTGGTTCTTAATGATATATATTTTCTAATGATGAATAGTTAATAACAAAAAATAGTAAAAGATTTAAAATTGAAAATGGAGGAATGCGTTTGATGATGAAAAGAATGAAAATGTCAATGTTAATACTAAAATGATTACTAAATTGATAATAACTTCTTCATAAGAAATTTAAAGAAAGTTGTAAAGTGGAGTTCAAACTTTTTTAAAAAATATCAATGGTATTTAAATATAATGGATTACTTTGTTGTGTTTTTAATATGTTGCTTTGTTTTATATTACAGTGAATCCAATATTAATTAATACGGGGAGTTGAAAAAAAATAATATAATTGAAGAATGTTTAGAAGACGACAATGAGTTAGAATTCGAAGATGATATTATTATTACATATGAGGGCTATTATGAAGAATATGAAAGTAAGAACGAGACCGTCGTTGATTCTAATCTTAACTGTGTATTTAAGTTTTAAATAAGTGTTTATTTGAATCTCATTTCAAATTTTCATTCTATAATTACTTCTAATTTTGGGATTTGTAGTTTATTTTTTTATAATGACGAATCAAATAAATATGTTGATGTTTTATTTTGTTTTTGTCATTTTTATGAATTATTTGTTAGTTCATGTGTTTTTTTTTTGTTTTTTTTTTTGAGGCTTATGCCTCGCCTCGCTGAGGCAGAACACAAGCGAATAAAATGAGTTTAATCCCATTATTAAACCTCGATTCTCGATTTCACACTTTTAAACCTTGGCTACAAGCGAATAAAATGAGTTTAATTGCAATCAAGGTTTAAAAAAGGCTAAATTGGGTATTGAGATGTTTTGCCTTAGTGAGGGGAGGCATAAGCTTTCGTCTCGAGGTTTAAGCCTCAAAACAAAAAATTAAAAAACGATTGAACTTATAAATAAATCATAAAAATGACAGAAATAAAATTAAACATCAATATATTTTTTGGATTTATGATCATAAAGATATAAACTACAAATCTCAATATTAAATGTTATTATGAAATGAAATTTGAAATGAGATTCAAAGTAAACACTTATTTATAACTAAAATGAACCATAAGGATTAGGATCTATGGCGGTCTTACCTTTACTTTAATCTTATTTAATTTCAACTTTTTTTAACTCCTTATATCAGTTACATTGGATTCAGTATAATATGAAATAAAATAATAAATTAATAACACAACAAAGTAATCTATTATATTTAAATCACCATTTAATTTTTTTATAGCTCGAACCTTACTTTGCTACTTTCTTTAAAATTACCGTAAAGTATGAGTTATTACTAATTCAATTGTCATTTTAGTATTAGCATTGATATTTTCATTCTACTCATCATCAAAAGCATTCATCCATCTTCAACTTTAAATCTTTCACAATTTTTTGTTACTATCCATTCATCATCTAATAATATATCATCAACAACCAAATGATTTGTTTCATCATCATCAGTTATTCATCGCTATAATTTAAGGTTTTTATCTTTTAATTTTTTATCAAACACAACATAATCATTCAACCTTATTCATTATTCCTATAGCTAATTGGTTCTTACTCTTTATATAATAGAGCAAAAAATATAAAATAATAATAATAATAATAATAATAATAATAATAATAATAATAATAATAATAATAATAATAATAATAATAATAATAATAATAATAATAATAATAATAATAATATATAATAAAAAATTATAAACTTTAACAAGAATGAGACGTCACCTCTTTTAAAAAGGTGCAAGCCTCCCTGGCATTAGTAAGACTTAAGCTTTGAGGCGCTCATTGCTCGCCTCAGTTCGAGGCGTGCGCCTTGAAAGATTTTTAATCCATGATCCCAATTTTTTTTAATGTTAATTTTGATATTTCACAAACTTCCAAAATGTGAAAATTTTTTGCTTCATCATAGAAATTTTGGTTTGGATGTAAAGATCTTTTATCTCTTCATATTTTTTAGGAATGCAATGCCATTTTAAGCTGGATATATTATTTATAAGTTTTTTCATTTTCCCTTCTCTACGTCTTCTTCTTCTTCTTCTTCTCACCCTAATCTAATTATTAGTATTAATAAATAGTTGTACATATCAGACTTCTTATTATGTGCAAAAGAAATCATCTTCTGTTCATTTTTTTGCGATTTAAACTTTCTTGAACTTCTATGGTTTAATTGTTTCATTTTCTTTTGTTTCCATAACCAGTACTGAGTAAATGTCTGTTTGGATGGCTGCTCGTGTTTTTGCATGCTTGTATGTCAGATTGCATGGATAGTTTGTACCTTAATTAGTACTTCATTTTTCTGTACATTACGCATCATCTCACAGAAATAGTTTGTTTTAAAAACCCCTTAACCTTGGCACAGTCCCAACAGGATGAGCTTGTAACTGGCATTCCTTTTATTTTAAATATAGCTTTGATTGATCCTTCACTTTTTTGGGGAGCTTTTTGTTGGGAAATGTAGCATCAATCTCCTTTTTTTTTCTTAGGATGTTTTGTACTGAAGCACAGTTACTCACTCACACATTCAAGTCCTTTCTTGAACCCTTGACATTTAAGATGGGTGCCTTAGCACGATCCACCGAGTCATTGGGTGGACGGCAATTTAGCATTGCTCAATTGCCAATCATCTATCCTACTGCTTGCTGATGTGGATTTTGAGGTTTATTTAAGATTTTTGTTTTTGGTAACTGATTTGGTGTGCATATCATTTTTCTTATGGACTTTGGCTCATATCACTTTATTTGAATTGATAAATTGCTAAATGATTTAAATTTTGCTGGATTTTTGTTCATCTAAATACATTACTCTTGCAATTATATTATGTTTGTATGCTAAAATCTCCTTATTTATGTATTTTTTAGGGCATTATTCTTTTTTTCAGCATTATTATATTTGCTGGCTCTGTTTTGGCCCTGGGTGCTATTGTATCGGCAAAACCTTTAGATGATTTGGGCTACAAGGGTTGGAGTGGAGATCACAGAAGTTTTTATTCTCCTTACGCTTCATCTGTGTATCTTGGTTGGGCAATTGCCTCTTCAATGGCATTGTTAATAACTGCAGTTCTGCCTATTGTTTCGTGGTTTGCAACTTATAGATTCTCGCTCTCTTCAGCTCTCTGTGTTGGTATTTTTACTTGTAAGTTATATCAGCATGATTTTTCCCAATATTATTCTGTAGCTCTAGCGTTCTATGCACTTTTTTACTTTAAAGCTTTCTTTTAACCGGTTTACAAGTCAACCTCGTGTAAATGATGTTGCATTACTGTTTAAATGCTTCCTTTCTAGATAATTATCATACTTTCATTATTGTTCTTCAGTTATTCTTGTGGCATTTTGTGGTGCATCATATTTGGAGGTGGTAAAATCTAGGGTGGACAAAGTACCCTTGAAGTCCGATTTTCTTGCAGCTTTGCTTCCTTTGGCTTGCATTCCAGCAATTTTCTCACTAATAATTGGCTTATATAAATGGTGAGTAGATGACTTAAGCTAAGGATTTTCTGTTGACCAGTTTAAATTGGATTTCTACTTTAACTATTGGCATGTTGCAAAAATGGTCTGCAGGAAAGATGATGATTGGAAACTGTCCTGTGGTGTATATGTCTTCCTTACCATTGGATTTTCACTTCTTCTTGGTGCCATGTCAGCTGTTATAGTTGTCATCAGGCCCTGGACGGTTGGTATGCTTAAATGCAGAGTATAAAGCATTTGAATTCTGTCGAGTAATTTTGCTGGTTTATTGTAATTATGCAGGTTGGGGTTGCATTCCTTTTGGTCATCCTTCTTGTCGTGCTCGCATTAGCCGTTGTTCATTATTGGGCTTCAAACAATTTCTATTTAACGAGGATCCAGATGTTCTTTGTTTGCTTTCTTGCTTTTCTGCTTGCTTTGGCTGCTTTTTTGGTTGGGTTTTTTGAAGGTGACTGCAGAAGTTGTGTACTCGCCATTTTGCTGATGGTTCATAACAAAGGGGATCACTACTGAAGCATTGCTTCTGTTTTTTTTTTCCAGGTAAACCGTTCATAGGAGCATCAGTTGGGTATTTTTCATTCCTGTTTCTGCTTGCTGGCAGGGCGCTTACAGTAAGTTGATTAAAATGATTCGGAATGTTCATATTATAGTTTCTTTCCTATCATCCACTTAAGCTGTTCTCTTTATTTGGGGATAAACATCACTTTTTCTTCTCAGGTGCTTCTTTCACCACCGATTGTAGTCTATTCTCCACGAGTATTGCCAGTTTATGTTTATGATGCCCATGCTGATTGTGCAAAGAATGTTAGGTTCGATTTGATTTCATCATCTTGTTGTTCTTCTTAACAAATTATTGTTTAGATTTCTCTTTTCTAATTTATGGATTATTTTTTTCATAAATATTGACTTTTGTAATTTGGCAGCCATGCATTTCTTATGCTGTATGGTGCTGCTCTTGCAACTGAAGGATGGGGCGTTGTGGCTAGTTTGGAAATATACCCGCCTTATGCTGGAGCTGCAGTTTCTGCTATTACCCTAGTTATAGCTTTTGGGTTTGCTGTATCTCGCCCTTGCCTTACCCTTAAGGTCTATTCTGCTTACCGTTTTCTTTGATATTTTCATGTGTGGGTGCATACTTCGTGATGTTTTTGCTTACTTTTGGCATCTTGTATTCCTTGGAGAACTTGTCTTTTTTAGTTACATAACCTGCTGAAATGTGCATGCTGCCAGATGATGGAAGATGCCGTGCATTTTCTCAGCAAGGAAACTGTTGTACAGGCGATTACACGTTCTGCCACTAAGGTGTGTTTTCAAATGAAGGGAGATGAAAAGTGAAAATTTTGGGAGTTTTGTTTCAAGTATATTTTATATGAATAATATGGTTTTCTGAGCATCTTTTCTATTACTATTGTCTCAGTGGTCTGAAAGTACATGTTGGTTACATATTGGTGCATTGCATAATTGGATATTTATTCTTGCTTCCGTCGTATTTTTAATTTCGGTGATTACAAAAATGTGTTAGACTGATCCATTGAAGATTTTTAAACTTATTTTTGTTTTTTATGCGCTTTATGGCCAAAATGCAGTGATAAGTGTTCAAGGGCCGCTGCACCGACGCTCAGATACAATGTTAAACAAGCAAGAGTTCCCACATCACGGGCGGAGCTTATCAAATAAGCTAGTCTATGAAAATAGAATTTGATATAAACTTGGAATATAAGTTGTCACACAGGCAAATTAATAGATATTATGATTCATATGAAGATAAATATTATATGCATTTAGGAAACTAAATTGGTTGGAGAGAAGACAAATGAGATTGATAATTTATGGTTTAAATGATGATATTCAGGTAGAAGTCAGGTAGGTGTGATTATAAATAAAAATTTGAAGGATAATGTGGTAGAAAGTAATAAAATTAGAGATATAATTATAGTTTTAATGATTGTTGTTGATTTTAATATTATTAATATCATAAGTGCTTATGCTCTCCAAATATGTTTTGATGTGTTTAAAATTAAAATTTTAGAATAACTCAAGAATTTATGCAAAAGATATCTCTTGAAGACAGTTTTTTTATTAACGGAGATTTAAATGGACATATTTGTAGAAAGATAGAAAACATAAAAGCATTCATGGTGATTATGAGTTTGGAACGACTAATGAAGGTGATATGATTATTTTGGATTTTTTTTCTAAGTTATGTGATACGTCTTGGAAGTAAAAATAGAAAAATAGATAAGAAAAAAATGTAGGACTTCAAAT
Source organism: Dendrobium catenatum (assembly GCF_001605985.2). Lineage (NCBI taxonomy): Eukaryota > Viridiplantae > Streptophyta > Magnoliopsida > Asparagales > Orchidaceae > Dendrobium > Dendrobium catenatum. The sequence continues at coordinate 20,627,088 of NW_021319083.1, read as the reverse complement.
ATCTCATGACTTATGTAATATCTCATGACTTATGTAACTTATGTGATGCTGGTTTTTGATTACTTCTTCAACAGTAATGAAAGATACAATTGATCTTCTATTTGAGAGCTAGATCAGCTCTCCCACAAACCTTAGCCACCGTCAGAAAACTCACACCAAACCCTAGAAAATAAACTCAACACATATCTCCCCTAACCCTAGAAAAACTACCTCTTAAGTAGCACTCACTTTCATTAAACACAATTGGGACATTCCTAAACAACATAAACATAATTAAGAAATATTATCAAACAATTAAAACCTTCATAAATAGTATCAACACAACTAGGAAACATTCATAAACAACATAAACACAATTATAAAACCTTCATAAACAGCTCCTCCTTGATTCCTCCTCCTTACATAATGAATAATAATTCCCCTGTGCCCCATAAGGGGGTCAAAATCTCCCCCTCTACTGCCCCTGGTTCTGCCAGACAAAGGGCAAGTTCGGCTAGGGCTAGGTTGGTCTTGATCCTTGGTGCCGAGTGCCACCCCCTCCAGTGGCGTATCAATGCTCCTCCCTAAAGACACATCTTGTCCTCATGGTGGAAGAATTGGAACTGTCTGCTAATCATCTCGTATGGCTTTCATGTGATTTGGTACTTCGTTAAATCCTTCAACTTGATTAATACCTTCTGTTTTCGCTCGGCGCACCCCTTCTACTCTTAGGGGTTCCAAAATGACCTCCATGTCTTCTAGTCAGGGGTAGTGAAGGCATTGTGTGATCTCCAATCGCCCGTCTTAGCTATGAGACATGAAATACTATTTGCAATGCTGATGAAGATGGTAATCCCAAATGATAGGCCACTACTCCAATGCACTCCAAAATCTCATATGGCCCAAAGTATTGTGGAGACAACGTCTCATTCCTCTTTCTAGCTAGTGTCTTTTGCCGGTAGGGTCTTAGTTTAAAGTAAACCATGTCTCTTGGCTTGCAATGTACTTTTCTCTTATGCTCATCAGCCTTTCTCTTTATGATCTGCTGGGCCCTCAACAAATGTCCCTTGAGCTCTACTAATATCTTGTGCTTCCTCTTAGTACTGATCTACATTGAATGCTGGTGTTATGCTATGCCCATAATATATCAAATGAGGTTGATCTTTATCATAGAGAATCTTGAAAGGTGTGGTTTGTGCTACTAAATGATACGAAGTGTTGTACCAATAATTGACCCAAGTAATGGACTTTTGCCCAACTCTTCTGCATATTCGGCACAAAGCATCACAGCTCATGCTCCCTAGGTGGCGATAATTTGCTAGGCTGCTAAAAAATCTTCGGAAACTATTGCAAAAACTAATGTACACACTCACGGACCTCTAGCGATCTGAATCTCGAACCTCCTCCAGGCTCTTCAACTCCACCAAGTAGCCCAATCTCGCTCCTTGTATCACCTTGACCATGGTTTTGAGTGAAACCGTGGTTCTGCATAGGCTGATATCTCCTCGTAGCACCACTCTCTTCCCCTCCACCTGAACCTCTATAATAAATTTTTTTCAGTCCACCTTTGTCTCGCTGATTGTCTGTAAGCACTTCATCCCTAGGATTACATCAGTGCTCTTCAAATTCAATGGAAGAAAATCCTCTACTATTTGTATGCCCTGGAGTGTTAGTACCAACCTCTTATAAATCCTGCTACTCCTCTCTACCTTCCTGGTTCCCATTGACTCCAAAGTTCCCTGTATGCACCAACTTCAATTCCAACTGGTCCATGACCTGATTTGAGATGAAGTTGTGAGTAGCCCTTCTATCTATCATGATCACCACTAGCCGCTCTCCTTAATCCGCCCCTTCACCTTCATGTTGTGAGTTGGAGTAAATCCCATCACTGAATTAAGGGACACTTCCACCACATCAAAGTGTTGGTGCTCTCCCTCCGCTTCTGCTTTCTCCAATTCCTCGTCGTTGGTCTCTTCCTAAAAAATCATAAGGACGTGGATTGTGCGGTCCTTGCATCGATAGCTTGGTGCATACTTCTCATCACATCAGAAGCACAAACCCTTTGAACTTGGACATGGGGAGAACTCCCCCAGTCTTCTCCCTTGGTGCCTCCCATTGAAATGACACTGTCTAGGTCTGTGATGCTAGTGAAGTCAAGACACTCCTGTAGGAGCCTCTTGTGACTCCGCTCCTATTGGTCCCTCCATCTATTTCCGATCCTCCGTTATGTGGGCTAGCTCCATCGTGTCCCTCAACCTCTTCAACCTAAACAATTGGAGGGTTTCTTGTATGTCGGGCTTTGAACTCTTCATGAAATTTCTCTTCAACACCGCCTCCAAAATCCCCCTTAACTGCCTTGACATCAACTCAAATTTCTTCCTACACTCCATGACGGAGAGTCAAAGAAAAAAGCAAAGAATTGCTCATGTAGGTCCGCTTGTCGAATTGCTCGGAAACACTCCAACAAGTAATCACTAAACTCCTCCCAAGAATGGATCGGATATCTAGCCTTCCTCCATTGGAATCAAACTAGGGGTTTTCCCTCCAGACATGGCCCTGCGACTGTAAGCTTCTCTCCCTCAGTCAACCTATTCACCACAAAATACCTCTCCAACTAGTACACCCACCCACGGGCATTCTCCTCTTCAAATATCGACATCTTCAACTTCCTTACCCTGCCATCTCCACTCTAACTTCCTCTCCTTATAATAGTTCCCGTTGTGTATCGAAGGTGGGAATCCCACCTCTCTTCTATCCTCTTTGTATGACCCGATTCTTATGGCTCAGCTTGACCCCCTCCATCTCCGGTCGCTCACTCTCCTAGCCTGAAATGCCTCCCATATCCGTTAGTCGCCCTACCACATCCACCAAAAAATTTACTCCTTGTTATCCCTCCATCTAGAAACTCTGATTCACTCCTTATCGGAGCCCTAAGAGGTGGCTCTTGATGAAAGAAAGTCTCCTCGTCAAACTCATCCTGTCTGATCTCCTTTCTCTTAGATTTTGTCAAGGGAATTCCGATCAAATTTTGTTTCGTGTTAGCATTCAGAGTCGCCAATGGAGTTTTGGATTGCATATTCATGAGCTTCCTCATCATTTTCTCCAACCCTCCAAATTGACTCGCCATCTGTTTCTCCATGATTGAAAATCTTCCTTCGATGGTTGAGAACTTCTCTATCCCGAATTTGATTTACTTCAATCTGCCTTCAAACACAGCCACCCTCTTTGTTGTCATCTCTCCAAAATCTCGCTCTGATACTAATTTGATGCGTCTTGGAAGTAAAAACAACAAAATAGATAGAAGAAAAATGCATGAATACATATATGGGGCTTGATTTTTTATTACTTCAATAATAATGAAAGAAACAATTGATCTACTATTCTAAAGGTAGATCGACTCTTTCACAAACCCTAATCGCCGCTAGGAAACTCACACAAAAAATTAGAAAATAAATTCAGCACATATCTCCCCTAACCCTAGACAAAACTCCATCTTAAATAGCCCTCACACGTATTAATCTCAATTGAAACCTTCCTAAACAACACAAACACAATTGGAAAATCTTCCTACATAGTTAAAACCTTCCTAAATAGCATAAACACAATTTAGAAACCTTTCTAAATACCATAAACACAATTAGGAAACTTCTATAAATAACTCCTCATTGGTTCGTCTTCCTTACATAATGAATAATAGCTTCTTTGGTCCTCAGCTGCCCTTGGTTTCGCCCAGCAAAGGCCGGTTTTGCTAGGGTTGGGCTGGTCGGCTCCCCCCCCCCCCCCCCCCCCCCCCCTTCCCCCCCCCCCCCCTGGCGTATCATTTTGATTTTATGATTGCTAATATCTTATTTAAGAAAAGAGAGAATCATCTCTTCACTTATAAGAATGGATATAAAAAAACTTAGATTGATTGTTTTCTTATAAGAAATATAGATCATTTAGATTGCAAAGATTGTAAAGTCATTCTAATTTAAAGTTTATGTATACAATATCCCTACATAGTTTTGTACTTTAAGATAAAGCGGCAGATTATGAAAAATAAAATAAAATGTTTTCTTGGGATTAGATGGGGGCTTTTAAATATAACACAAACAAAAATATTTTTAAGAGTAAGATTCAAGAGCTTAAGATTATGATTGTCCATGAGAAAGCTAATGTTAAATGAGAAAAACAACTAATAATATTAAGAATGTTGCAATGGATGTGGTTGGAGTATTAGATGAAAAAACTTTTAATAGTAAAAATAATTGGTGGTGGAATCAAAATGTGCAAGAAAATATTTAAAATAAGAAGTTTTGTTTTAAAAATTGGTTTAGTTGTAAAAACTAAAAAAATTGAGAAATATATAAAAAGGTCTGTAAGGAGTCTAAGAAATCAATATATGATGCAAAAATTTAACTTCTAATTATTTATATAATAGATTATATATGAAGGAGGGCGAATGATGTATGTATAAATTAGTCAAATAAAGAGATATGAGAAGGATTTAGTTCAAGTGAAGTGCATTAAGGATGTTGATAAAAATGTGCCATTATCAGAAGAGGATATTCAACCAAAGTGGATGTGATATTTTGATAAGTTTTTTAATGAAGATTAATACGATTGACTTTAGTGATATTAGCACCCTAAATGAAAAGAGATTTTTGTTTTTATCGATGTATTAATATAATTTAAGTTAGAGAGACATCAAAGAAAATGAAGTTTGGGAAAACTGTTGGACTTGATGATATTCTAATATAGGCGTGGAATGCTTAGGAGATGAAGAAATTTCTTTGCTTACGTAACTTTTTAATATTTTTTTGAAGACTAAAATGATGCCAGATGAGTGGAGTTTGTTGATTCATTTTTTTTTAAGAATGAAGGTGATGCACAAGAGTTTGCGAATTATAGATGAATTAAGTTAATTTGTCGTATTTTAAAACTTTGAGAGAGAGTTATGGAATATAGGTTACAATGTGATTTTATTGTCTCAAATCAATTTACTAAGGAAGCTATATATTTATAGAGAGATTTGATGGAGAAGTATAGGGAGAATAAGAAGGATATACATATGATATTTATTTATTTTGAAAAAGCTTATGATAAAGATTCAAGAGAAGTGCTATGGAGAATTTTATAAAATAAAGGGCTTAATAATGCTTATACTCAAGTCATTAAAGATATGTATGTTTTAGCTCTTGTGTTCAAACACAAGGTGTTTGGATCAAGTGTTTTCCTATTTCAGTTGGATTACATCAAGGATCAAATTTAAGCCCATATCTTTTTGCTTTAGTCGTGGATGTTCTTATTAGACAGTTGCTGGAGAATGTACCCGTGTATGATTTTTGCTGATGATATTTTTCTTGTTGATAAGACTAGAGAGGGAGTTGAAGGTAAACTTGAATTATGGTGGTCAACCTTAGAGTCTAAAGGTTTTCATTTGAGTAGATCTAAAATCGAATATATTGAGTGTAATTTTAATAGTAATAGATCTAATGGGGGGATTGTAACTTTGGGTGATCAAGTTATTAGTAAGAGTACACATTTTAGATATCTCAGGTCTATTGTCCTGAGTGATGGTGAAATAGATGGGGAGATTATTACTTTATTAGTAGAATTCAAGTTGGATGGTTGAAGTGAAGGAATGCATCGAGCTTGTTGTGTGATAGAAAAGTACTCTTAAACTTAAGGGAAAATTCTATAAGATGATCGTGAGACCTGCAATGTGTAATGACATAGAATGTTTGCCATTAAAAGAGAAACATACAATTAAGTTAAATGTTGTAGAGATGAGGATGCTCAGACAGATGAGTGGCTTTACTCTTAGAGATAGAATGCGAAATGAACATATATTTGAAAAGGTTTGAGTAGCTCCAGTGGCAAATAAGATTAGCGAGAGTTGCCTTAGATGTTTAAGGCTTTCTAAGCGAAGGCGCTAGAAGAGGTGTATTGAATGCATACCTTATTGACTCGACCATCCGGAAAAGAAGAGAAAGAGAAGGTGACTCTCAATCTACACTTCTTCATCTATTTTCATGAGACTGAAGAATGAAGGCGATAGGTTCAATAAGAAATAGGTTGTTGTGTCTAGCGCCTTGGGTGCGTGTGCGTAAAGACTAGGCCTAGGCCCAGGAGAGCTTTTCAGATGAATGTCCGTCAAAATCAAGAAAAAGGCCATCACGGACCTCTTACTCGGTTGAGCTCCGCCAGACGTTGCCTTTAGCAAGTAGAAGAAAAATGGAATTATTCCTATCCTAATCTCAGTATTTTCTTCTTTCTGTTCTGTCCAGTTATTCTACTTACGACTTATGAGAAAGAAGCAGCGAAGCGAACACATGATTTAAGTACCTAGATACAACCACAAAACCGAACATGAGATTTTGGTTTCATTCGGCATAGTCATAATCAACATTTTCAAGAACAAAGCAACGGGTACAGGTAATTCCAGATCAAACTAGATTCCAGGGTTGGTCACATAAAACATCGGCTTCTGATGACCCGGCTAGAAGAGTAGATGTATTTGATTTGGCCTATGTTAAGAGAGTTTGTGGTAGACCTTAAAAGGCTTGGTTAGAAAATATTAGAAATATCATTTTTTATTAGATTTAAATGAAAATTTGACTTTTAATAGGACACAAGGGAGAAAAATGATTCAGGTAGCCGATCCCATAGAGTTGGATAAATATGCTTGATCTTTTTGTTGTATTATTTCTTTTTTTGTTGTGGCTGTTAATCAAACATTTTCACTGTGGCTGTCTATTTTCTTAGCTTGAATCAAGTCATGTCCTAATTGGCTCATTATGATGGCAACCACATTCTATTTGTTTGAATTTTTTGTTATTTGTTTTTTTTTTTCTACTGTTTGAGCCCATTAGGACTAAGAGATTATATAACTTAGTTTAGTTCAGTGCAATTGTGTTTGCTGCGCTTCAAGCAGGAGCAATGGAACTTTAATTGGCGACTTAGCTTAAAATCAAGTTTTACAGGAATACTTGTTTAGTTTTGTTGTAATTCTTTATTTGCGGTTCTCTTATTTAGTTGGCCATATGGATTTACATAGGAAAAAACGGACCTTTTCTAATGAGGGCTCTGTTTGATCCGTGAACTATTTCTGGGGTTTACATTAGACTATAGAAGAATTCATGGTTGGTTAATTGTTCAGTGGGTGATTTATATCAGAGGATGCTTTATACTTGAAGAAAATACTGGACAAGCTACTAAAATTTTGTTCCTCCATCCTTTGATTAGATAACAAATTGTTTTTTTTTATTGTTCAATGTGAATTGTCAGATTGGTATACCATGACGGTTGTCTTGAACCTCTTGGTGCAATGAAGTTTGCACCTTATGAAACATCAAGTGATCATTTGAAGCTTTCATTTTTTCTAGATCTATTTGGTGTTCCACTTGACTTATGGGAATACAATTTCTTTTTTTGTTTGTGTGAGATTTGTCCAATTATTTTGCATTTTTATCTGATAGTGGAATGATATTGACATTTGGAGCAATTGAACCAAGAAAGCTATTAATATTGTGGTTTTATTTTTTTTGATGTAGCAAGATGTCTAACGTATGATGATTTATGTTTTTTCTTGTTTAATTAGTGAATCTTAAGAATTCATCAAAATAGCTTTAAAAAATTGTGTTGTGAATCCAGGTTTTATTTTTTTAATCCAACTTTCTTTTAGTGGATCGTAAGATTAAATTCAAGAATTTGTTTTTTTTTTGGCATTGTAGCCATTGTATAATGTCTGGCACAGTTTTAATGTTTATAATGGTTATGCATAAACCTAATTCTAATTTTATTTAGCTTTTTGGGTGAATAGACTAGGAACGCTCTATCTGGGACTTACTCAGCCCCACAAAGATCTACTAGTTCTGCTGCTCTTTTAATTGGGGACCCCACCATTACACGGGACAGGGCTGGGAATTTTATGCTACCTAGGGCTGATGTAACAAAACTGAGGGATCGCTTGAGAAATGAAGAAACCACTGCCGGTTCATTCATTCATAGATTGAAATCTGGCTTGATTTATTGTCACGGGTCTCCTATTGATGTAGACTACAGGAGAACTATGTGTGCTCATGCCCGTATTCTGGCATTAGAAGAGGCTATTGATACTGAATGGGTGTACATGTGGGACAAATTTGGTGGCTATTTACTTCTTTTGCTTGGGTTGACTGCTAAAGCTGAACGTGTGCAGGTGACCTTGAACTTTTGATTATGAATATCTCAAATTTTATGCACTCTTTTTTTTTATAGGATTCTATAATTGTTTCATGCCATTTCTACAGGATGAGGTCCGTCTTAGACTTTTCTTGGATAGTATTGGTTTCTCAGACTTGAGTGCCAAGAAGATCAAGCAGTGGCTGCCTGAAGAACACAGGCAGTTTGAACTAATTCAAGAAAGGTTGGTCACTTTCTGCTTTTATTTTTAATGTAAAATTTCCCCACAAAATAATATTATTTTACCTGTCTCTTGTATAGTTATATAAGGGAAAAGGAAATGGAAGAGGAAATCTTGATGCAAAGACGGGAAGAAGAGGGGAAAGGAAAAGAAAGAAGAAAGGCACTCCTTGAAAAAGAAGAAAGGAAATGGAAGGAAATTGAAACCTCTCTTATTTCTTCAATGCCTAATGTTGGAAGCCGTGATGCTGCAGCTATGGCCGCAGCTGTGCGAGCTGTAGGTGGCGACTCTTTATTGGACGACTCATTTGCCCGGGAACGTGTTGCTAATATTGCTCAACGCATTCGCATGGATCAGCTATCTCGACGAGCACAACAGGTACAAACAAGTTTAGTCATTCTTTCTTCTAATTTAATTTTTTAAGTTTTCCAATGTATGCTTCTTGCATAAAGGCTGTTTTTGGGCTTCTCTCTATGTTCTGGAATTCTCTATGGTCTGCAATGATGTTGAATATACATTCTTGATTATGGTTGGTAGTTCTCCTCGGCATTCCATGTTCTAACATTTCAAGAAGAGTGTGAAATGGTCTTTATTTTTACTGGAAGAATTCAACTGTGATACTGAAAATCAATCTCAACTTGTAACCTGCGGGCCATAATATCAATTTTTCAAATTACTTTGTAACTCTATGATTGAGCATTTGTTGGAAATTCAGTTTAATATTCTTCATTTTTTTGGCTTGCAGACTGGCATTCCAGGAACAATATGCATTCTTGATGATGAACCCCGGGCTGTTGGTAAACATTGTGGATTGGTTGATCCTAGTCTTTGTCGAAGTCAGAAGATTAGCTTCTCTATTTCTGTCCTGATTCAACCAGATTCTGGCCCAGTTTGTTTATTAGGCACAGAATTTCAGAAGAATATTTGCTGGGAAATCCTTGTAGCTGGTTCTGAACAAGGCATCGAGGCTGGTCAAGTTGGGTTGAGATTGGTTACTAAAGGTGATAGGTTGACAACTGTTGCTAAAGAGTGGAGCATTGGGGCTGCTAGCATTGCAGATGGGAGGTGTGTGATAGAAAAAATGATCTTTCTGTACAATTATTTTTTCAGTTTTGTCCCTAAGTATGATATTTCAGCCTTTCTAGATTTGCAATGTTATAAAAATCAATAATTTACGTCACAGGTGGCATGTTGTAACGGTGACTGTAGATGCTGATATTGGAGAAGCAACATCTTACCTTGATGGCGGATTTGATGGGTATCAGAGCGGGCTGCCTCTGCATGGGAGTGGTGGTATATGGGAACAAGGAACAGACATTTGGGTTGGTGCCCGACCACCGACAGATTTGGATGCTTTCGGAAGATCAGATAGTGAAAGTGTGGAATCCAAGATGCAAATAATGGATGCCTTTCTTTGGGGGAGGTGCCTATCTGAAGATGAGATTGGTACACTTCATGCAGCAACATGCCCTGCTGGGTATGATTTGATTGACTTGCCTGAAGATGGCTGGCATTTTGGTGGCTCTCCATCACGGGTACAAAATTCATTGTGTGATTTTAATTGTTCTTTTCTTTGATATATTCCTTCCTGTTAAATTCCCTTTGTGAGCTTAAGAAACTGCAATTTTGTTCTCTCCCATAGTTGACGAGCATATCAATAAATGAAAAATTGAAACACAGAGGAATTTGTTTTGTGCTTGGTCTTGTCTCAAACATATATGCTTAAATGAATTATTAAAGATAGTTGAATAGAGATAGGACCCTTCAATACCCTATAATCTTTCATCTTTTTCTCTCTCACGAGTGTGCACACACACACATATGCACATACACATATGGATACATTAACACAAGTGTGGGCAGGTAAATGGATGTTCATGCATACACATAACTTGCAGCATCAATTGGGTTTGCATTTTCATGTCTCTGCTATTTTCATCCCTATGTCTTATGTCCATGCCATTGAATGCCACATCTCACAATAAGGAACATGGTGGTTTGTTCAATTTATAATTGATCCTACAATTCATATTGGGATGGATTTTCTACTGAATTAGGATATCTTGAACTGGTTGGTAAAAGAATTGATCGAGGTTTATATTTTCCAAGTTTTTTTATCTTCCATACTGTTGTTATGTTATCTTTCTATTTTAATATTTTATGATTCTATTGTTTAAGGTTGATATCCAGGAGATGAAACACTGTTAGATTATTTCTCAAGTAGAGATATATACATCAGTGCATGATTTTAACTATGCTCTGTTAGGAACTCTTTGCACTCTCTTCTTGGGGAGCTTTTTCATTTTATAACAAGTCTGGTGCACTGCAAATCTTTCTGAATCAGCTTCTATTTAATCTTGTGGTTACTTCTGGTATGCAGTTCTGATGATGATTGCTCATACATTGCATCTTTGCTGTAGGTTAATGAATGGGAGAGTGATGAAGCTGATGTAGAGCTGTATGATAGAGAAGATGTTGATTGGGATGGGCAATATTCCAGTGGGAGGAAAAGAAAGCCAGAACGTGAAGGAGTAGTAATTGACATGGAATATCTTAATAGAAAATTAAGAAAAGCGCATTATGAAACTAATGAAGAAATTAACCAACGCATGTTGTCTGTTGAAATGGCTGTTAAAGAAGCTTTAATTGCTCGTGGGGATGCAAATTTTATTGATCAAGAGTTTCCACCTAATGACAGATCTTTATATATAGATCCTGGAAATCCTCCTATCAAGCTTCAGGTATGGTTAACAATTTGGTGCTTTTGTCTTAGTTTCATATCCTGTTTCTTATTAATGTTGCACCTACCAGGTTGTTAGTGAGTGGAGGCGACCAACTGATATAGTGAAGGAGAGTTCGATAGGTTCAAATCCTTGCTTATTTTCTGGCACTGTGAATTCTTCTGATGTTTGTCAGGTAGGACTCAGCCTTTCTGATGCCGTTTTGTTTTCCTCTGCAGTATGTTCGATGATAATACTCATGCACTTGTCAATTTAAAAGTTACTAAATTTGTGCATGTTAGCAGGGTCGATTAGGTGACTGCTGGTTTCTTAGTGCTGTTGCAGTTCTTACTGATGTTTCTCGAATATCTGAAGTTATAATCACACAGGATTACAATGATGAAGGGATTTATACCATTCGTTTTTGTATTCAGGTACACCTGAAGTTTCTTTTTGAATACACTACCCAGGGATTGAGCTTAAGATGTTTAGATCGGTTGTACTAAATTGCCTTTTGTGATTCTTTCTCCTATTTTTGTTATTTTTTTAATGAAAATTAGCACATAGACAAGTATGTATAAATTTGTACTATTTAGATGCATCGAATTAAATATTCCTGTTGGAACCAAGGTAAATAAGTTGTGAAGTTTGTTCTTAAGTTTGAATTGAAATATTTGACTCTTTTTGGAGTAATGAGGACATTGTGCCACCAAGAGATTATCATTTATTGTGTCCTGCCTTTACCGTCAATCTTCCTACCTGTGTCAAGGTATAAAGCTTTGTCTAGCCTTGATGATATGCCTTTAGCCTGAACTTGCCTTGGTGCTGACTTGATCTGGAGGTCAGGGTGCTGGATGGCTTCAAGGATGCTAACGAGATGATTGATTCACTTGTATTTTTATTTTTACTTTGTACTGATGTATATATTGGAGAATGATGTAAGCACTTGGTAAAATCTAGGAGATCGCAATCATAACAGTCATTGTTCGTGTTCTTTTTGTGATTAGCTAAATCTTATACATTGTTGTGGATAAAATTGTTGTTGATAAAAGAACATTTACTGCTATACTTTTGTTCTAAGAGGATACCATTATAATTGGAAGACTCGTTGTTGCAGCTTTCTTGGATTTTGTATCTGAAAGTTCTTTTAATGTTCACCGCATCAGAAGCATCTTTATTATTAGACCACCTTGCATTTGCCGTGATAATTATTCCACTGTCACTAGTTTTTGGACATCATTATTTAGTTTGCTCTCAGGTTGAACCTATATCTCTAACGTATTGGACTTAGGATAGAAGTCATAATGATAATTTGGAAACTTTCCTGATGAGGGCATCAGATTTCGACATGTGTACCATCGCCGGGGACGACGATTGACGGCCCTGATTCAGAGCCTTTATCTATGATGCTTTAGTTCTTTTCTTTTATTAGTTATTTCATGTTTCCGTTTGTACTCCTATGAGGGATGTTTCACTTATTGTAGCCCAAGGACATTTGTGACTTTATGCTGTTATTTTTCTGTAAGCCTATATATAAAGGCTTGTATCATTGTATTGGATTATTATTGAATGAATGAAAATTTCCACATTTTGTTCTCTTTGTGAGTGCATGGAGTTCTCTTGGTGAGTGCTTCCAATGAGATCTCTTAGTGAGTTCTCTAATTTTCTTTTCTTTTGATTGCTCTTCTCATTTTCCTCCCCACAAGAAAGTTCTACAAAATTCCCCCCACCCCTTGCTCTTGCCGCCGGCCCTTAGGCCTTTCCCCACCGCCGGCCAAGCTTCCACCGCCACCCACCACCGTGCCGACGATCCCCTCCCCCTCCACCACCTCCACGCCACCATCTCCTTTCCCCCCTCCTTGAAATTTGCTTTTCAAGTTCCAATTTCTTTCCAAATTTGGGAGATCTATTTTAGGAAAGTTTTGAAATAAAATTCAAATTTGAACTTTAGATTTTATTTGGATTTTATTTCAGAAATTTTCAAATCCAATTCTCAATTTGGAAACCTCCTCTCCCTCTCCATAATTTTCTCTCCCTCCTCAAGCATGCCGCCGGCCCCCTATGGGGAAATCCCATTAATGCTCAATTAACCCTCTTTAATCCTATTTGAAATTCAAATTAGGATTAAAACTTTCCCTCCACTTCTCTTAAAACTGAAAATAATTTCAGTTTTCTCCCTATAATCTCTCCATAATTGAAATTTTCAATTAATGCATTGATTACATTAATTGGAATTTCAAATCCCTAACCCTTCCCTCCTAAAATTCTCTAAACCTGAATTTTCTTTCAATTTTTGGAGTCAATTACTGCACTCCTCCCTCCTCCACCCCCATACATCCGCCGGCCTCCTCCCATTGCTCCTACCCGCCGCCCCTCCTCTCCTCCTTGGAGACGTACTCGCGGCGACCACCTTCCCACTCCTCCAAGGATGCATGGACGTTCCCGAATGGAACTTCGGGTTTGAATACGACGACCGCGGGCGAGTAGACATCCTCCGCTCTCCTTTCTTTGACGTCGGATTCGACTTCGACGACACCGTCGAGGAGTATTTAGCCCGGATCGTACCCACTCTAATAGAGACCATCGACGATCATTTTTCAGAGTACAGTTGGATCGTTGAAGGCCGCCGCCTTCCACCACCTCCACGACCCGCGCCGACCTCTTCCTCCCTACGGATCTACGGCACCCTCACCCTAGGAGTGATCTCATCCATCGTGTGGTTCTTCTTCTCCCAACAAGCCTAGGCGTAGGTAAACGAGAGCGGCCTCAAGGTGAGACAATCGCTTTGTTAACCTTGGGATTCTAGTTGGTCTCTTCATTTGCTTTACGTTTCTTTAAGTTGTTATTTTTCTTGGTCTTGCTAATTTAGGTGTAAGTGCTTACCTAATCGTAGTTAACAACTAAGATTTCCTAAAAGCTAGAATTGAGAACAAGATTAAATTTGCAATTATCTTACTTGAATAATCTTTTGTTAAATTTCTAAAATCAAATCCTGGATCTACATCATATTACATCATTTCCTTTTACTTGTTAGAAGGTAAATTGTATTTAGATCTTGTAGGTATTTGCCAGCTTTGTTGGTTTTGAAGGTGCTCTAACAGGTCCATCATATTCATTTCATTTTGCAATTATTAAAGGGTGAAACCGTACTTGCTTCTTCCTTGCTCCCTTTTCTTTTTATATTTTCAACAGCAGTGCTAGATATCTTAATGGTCCTCCCACTAAAATCTATGCTGCAAATTTCTGAACTCCTTTTATTGTGTCTGACATAAATTTTTGGACCATATTGAAGGAAGATATGAAGAGTTATTTTATCTTCACCATTGGATAAAGGATTAGATAGTTGACTGCACGCATTTGTTACTAATAAATCTGGTCATTGTGTGTGAGGCCAAACTACAATCTGTTTGTTCGCTAGGCTTTAAGCTAATTTTTGTTTTTTAATATGTTTCTTATGTCTGCAATCTATAGTCTAAGTATATTTACAGAAGAACTTTATTTGTTTCTAGGTGTTAATTTGTTTAGTATATTTATTAATAGTAACATCTAGCTAGGTGGGCTTATACTAGCTTTACCATCATCATCATTAGCCTTATCCCAACAATTTAGGGTTGGCTTTATGAATCAACATTTTTCATTCATTCTTATTGACTGTCATCTGAGATGTTAAAACTTATTCCTCACAAGTCATTGTGAGCAATTTCTATTCATTTTATCTTTGGATCTTCCTCTTTTTCTTCAGAATCCTGTGATTCTAACTTTATCTACTCATTCAATTAGTATATTGTTTACATTTCATTTTACATGACGAAATTATTTAAATTTATTGTCAATAATCTTATCTTTTAATTTATCTTCAATTTATACTGTTCCTTGCTCCTTCATTTTCATGCTCATGCAATTTCGAACTTCAATGCACACAAAAGATTATGCTGGGCAAGTCTACTTGGTTGCCCGTTAATTTATTGTCTAGTTACCTTGCTGAAAACATTGTAACCTTTTTGAATATTCTGAAACGTATTTGAGCCGGATGGATTACTGAAAAATTTCACAACTCTGAAGTAATCCCAAAATGTCTACTGTGGTTCCACCAAGTTTTAAAATTTAGTCATAATTCTATTACTTGTATTTTTCAATTTCTATTTGAAAATTTCTATGGCATAGAATGTTGTGTTATATCTTCTACATATTACCCTCTTTAATGTTTTAGTTCTCTCTCAACTCTTCTTTTACCTGATAAATTATCATTGAAAGATTTCCCTGACTAAAGTTTGCTATGCAATTCTTTTAGTTATAATAGCTCAGTCCGACCAGCCTCATGCTTAGCCAGAAACATATTTACTTTTTAAAGTTTCGAAAAGTAGTTTCTTTTTATCTGTCCTCTGAAAAAAATTCTTCCAATAAGTAGTTGTTCTGATTGCATTATCCTCTTCCTTCCGATTATAAGGTGAAGATTCAACTGCTTCTAAGAAAATTTTATTGAGTGTTTCCGTAGTGATTATTTTTAACTTCCAATTGTAGGTGTCATTGTAGGGTTGTTTTTAACTTCTAATTATTGGAAGATTTGAAATTCCTATGGATTTTGATATAGAATTTATCCAAGCTGATAATGTTAATGTTAATAAATTTAATGACGCACATTTTCTTTGATCATTTTAAATAAGCGGTTTATTTTTTTAGGGTGAATGGGTCCCTGTTGTTGTTGATGATTGGATTCCATGTGAAGCTCCCGGAAAACCAGCCTTTGCTACTAGTAAGAAGCGTAATGAGCTTTGGGTTTCTATTTTGGAGAAGGCTTATGCCAAACTCCATGGGTCTTACGAGGCTCTTGAAGGTGGGCTAGTTCAAGATGCACTTGTAGACCTCACAGGAGGTGCAGGTGAAGAGATAGACATGAGGAGTCCACAAGCACAGATTGATCTGGCAAGTGGAAGATTGTGGTCTCAGCTATTGTACTTTAAAGGGGAGGGTTTTCTACTTGGTGCTGGGAGTCCTTCTGGATCGGATGTGCATGTTTCCTCCAGTGGAATTGTACAAGGCCATGCTTACTCAGTGTTGCAAGTATATTGTGCCATCTTTTACTTTTGTTGATCCATTTATTGTTGATGTGCTTCTTTGATAATAATTTAACTTGGGTTCAATTATGATTAAGGTGAGGGAGGTCGATGGTCACAAACTCGTTCAAATTCGGAATCCATGGGCCAATGAAGTTGATTGGAATGGTCCATGGTCTGATTCATCACCTGAGTGGACTGACCGTATGAAGCACAAGCTGAAGCATGTTCCACAGGTACTTTTTATGGAGTTCAACCTTTAGAGAGCTTCCTTTTTTAGGTCTATTTCTTGTTCAAGCAGAATGTAGATGATTTAACTGTTTATTTTGTGTTGCTTACTTAATAATCCTTAAATATCAGGCAAAGGATGGGATATTTTGGATGTCATGGCAGGATTTTCAGATTCACTTTCGTTCTATATATGTTTGCCGTGTTTATCCACCCGAAATGCGATACTCTGTCCCTGGGCAATGGCGCGGCTACAGTGCTGGTGGCTGCCAGGATTATGACTCCTGGCATCAGAATCCACAATTTAGATTAAAAGCCACTGGTCCGGAGGCAACCAACCCGATTCATGTGTTTATTACTTTAACTCAGGTTTTTCCTATTATCCTGATTCTGTAACTGCATTAGTATTCTTATAGATGCACTAAACATCTTGATTACTTTCTTTTGCCGCATTATTGACTAGGGTGTTAGTTTCTCCAAGAAGGCCTCTGGTTTCAAGAATTATCAGTCTAGCCATGATTGCTTGATGTTTTACATTGGCATGAGAATACTGAAGACACATGGTCGTCGTGCTGCATTTAACATTTATTTGCATGAATCAGTGGGAGGAACAGATTATGTAAACTCCAGAGAAATATCCTGTGAATTAGTCTTGGATCCCTATCCGAAGGGATACACAATAGTACCAACAACTATTCAGCCTGGAGAAGAAGCGCCATTTGTTCTGTCAGTCTTTAGTAAATCAGCAATAATCCTGGAGGCAATTTAGGGATGTCGTTCAAATTTAAAGGCTTACTAGAGGCTGGCCTTTGCAACCCTTGGGTTTGAGCCTTCTGTACGGTTCAAATCGCTTGGGTTTTCGGGGACTTGAGGCCAGAGAGCAGGTCAGAGGTTCCATGAACTGACAGAATGGTATGATTCTTCTAATTCTCTGTTAAATTTCTTAATTAATCTTTCTTTTGTTTTGGAAAAATCTTTATTGCATACAGCGAAATTTGTGCATGAATTAGTATTTCCAGCCTCTGATGTTTTTTTGGAGCTTTTAAAAAACTAGGCGCATTTTCTTTCATGATTTTTCTTATGCTTGTGCTAATATAAATGTATTAGTTTTTCATAATGATCATAGATATCTATGCAATAGGTGGCCTGCTCACTAGTTTAAACTTTTAAATTATTAAAACAGGGATGACATTATTTACTTCCACTTGTTTCCTAACTTTGCAACTTGATCCATGATTTTTGAAACTCACAGCTTTGTTCCTCTAAATTTTCTGTCTAATGGATTATTCCTTCCAAATGTGTTCCTAAATTGTTAAGGTCACGAGGTTCTTCGAAGACCGTCAAGTTTACAGTGTTTTTAGACAATATTAATGTTGTCATACTAATGCTTCGTTTGAGACAATTTTCTTACTACTTTCTAAAGCAATTTTTTAGCACACAAAAAGTATAATTCAAAATATTTTTTACTAGAAAGTTGCTTTTAAAAATAGTAAGAAAGCTGTCCCAAATGAAACCAAAGTCGAAGAGACAACTGTTATCCTTTAATTTTCGCTTTACATTCTTTCTGCCCTCTATAACCCTAATTTGAGTCAATGTTGGTGTAATACTAGTGATGATATTGAGCTGAGTTCTAGTGAGCTGTCCTACACTGAAAATTTGAAGACTTCAAGTTTAACTTAAGCCAAGTTCAAGTTGAGATGAAAGTGATCAATTTTAATTTAGGGTTTGATGAAGTGAGTTTTGTTAATATATAAGTAACTGAAGTTGTGTTATTAGTATTCGCTTTCATCATCTTTCATGAAGAAAACTCTTAATACCATGGTGTCCCTTCAATCACTCCATTTTTATTGGTTGATTTATTGATACAGTTGTTAACAATGTATAAACAGGTTCAGTTTCGAGTTTTTGAGTCTCTGCCGTTTTCCAGTTCTAAATCAGGCTCCTCGTCTGGCTCAGCTTCTGTGGAATGCTTGGATTGGCCTCAGACAGGGTTCTCGGCTGTATATAAATTGGTTGGTGGATGAGGGGTTATTAGAAATATTCACCTCCAGATTGTAATTGCTACTTGTCATGTATAGGAAATGGATTATAGGGGACGTTTATAATCTTTTTGGAAATTACAATAAGGGTTTGTGTCCGGAATTACTTATTCACAGTTCCGGTTACAGTTTTGTAATGCCCCTTTTGGGATTTTTGCGGTTTTTTAGCTATACGTTTATTTAACCTTTTTTTTTGTATATTGTAATTCGTTTTGATTTCTTATAACATGCAACGAGAGTGCATATTCAGCAAAAGGGAGATTTCTCTAACCCTGGTCTCTTATTGTCTACTTTGAGTGGTTGATATTTTGAATGATTGATTTCCCACCAAGTGATTGCTTGCTTCAAGTTTTCACTTTTCGTTACTGTAGTGCTTGATGTCCAAGTGAAAGGAAATGAAGGGGTGAAAAATGAGGCTTGAATCAATGACTGTGGGCTTATTGTGAACCAAAAAATGTTGGGATTTTTTTTTTTTACTTATACGACACTTTCAATTCAATAAATCTTTAGTTAGTAACAGGCTGAATAGAACAGGCTTTTCAACAATCTGTGTCATAGCGGATTTCACTGATTTAGGCTTCATGTGGGATAGTTTTTTTATTGTTTTTTAAATTAATTTTTTAGTACAAAATTTTTTTGAATTTGAAATATTTGTATTAGAAAGTTGTTTTAAAAAGCAGTATTAGGTTTCGTTTGGGTTAGTTTCTTATTGCTTTTTTCAGTACAAAAATTAGAATTTTTCGAAACGGGATCGAACCCGATGACGCAATAAATATTTATTATATTTAAAAATTATAATAATGACACAACTATTTATTAATATATAGCAAAAATTGAACAAAATTGAATTCAATTATATAAATAAATATAAAATTTAATAAGTAAAGTTTTGTGGTATGTTTGTAAATTTTTGTTTTAATTAGGACGCAAATTTTTTTTCCCGGGCAAAATTCGGCAGAAGGAAGAGCTGAGCGGGATCGCGAACGCTGTTTCGGCATTAGAATCCCGAGCGGGAGTGTCGGAAACGACGGTCGTCTTTTAGGTTGCCGACGCGATTGTGGATCGACCTAGTTAAAAAAGGTGCGAATCCTACACCCTCTTCTCCCCCTTCTCCTTTTTCTCTTCCCATCTCTTTCAAGCCAATTTAGGAGACCGTCAATCCGTCAGGCGTGACTGGTCCAGCGACAGGGCTTGACGGAGTTAGGGATTTCCCGTTCCAGGGCATTCCTTATTACTCTTTCTTGCCAAAGGGATCGCATCCAAATTAATTGCAGATTTTTCTTTTATTCATATTAGCCTTACTGCATAATTAAAGCCCATTTTAATTTAGTGCTTAGATGCAAAAGAGTATGTTTGCTTAACTAATGGGTTTATAGATGCCATTTAATTGAAAATAAGTTGTTTAGATGTGCCCTGATATGTTAATAGCTTGTTATTAGTATTAATAATAGTTTATGATTGTTAAATCCAAAGTTTGTTGGGAAACACCAAAACTCTACTAACAGGAATGTAAATGGACAATAGAAAATAGGAGATAGAAAGAGAATGATGCAGAGAGAATCTTTAGAATTTCATTGTATTGCCTAAAAGTTGAAGGCTATAGCAATGATTGGAGGGTCACCTTGGCTCACCATTTGAACCGCTATTGATAAGCTTGCTTCAATGCACAGTGCTATAAGGAAGTCTACACAAGTAAAATTATATAATATGTTTTAATAAATGCTTGTTATAAAATAAGCTTACCTTGCTTGTAGTTGTGAGTACATTGAATACATAGTGATTTTCAATTAAGGAACACATGTATTTGAAGTTGCTAGAAAACTTCAGTAAGATTGGTTTTGTTACGGCAAAGTCGTACCGAACAACTAGGGCGACTTTGCCTAGTTAGCCTTGGAGTTGAGCACTTGGGCAAGTTACCTTGTAGCTTGGGCAATTGGGCCCTTTTTGACAAGTTTACTTAGTCTTCGTCGAGTATTCCCTATTGATTGGCTTTCGATAACTTAATCTCGTCGATGAGTTCAACATGTCTTAGATGCTCTCGCGTAGTGATTCTTGTTAGTCAACTAATTAACTCTAAATTCGACTCATGTTATTTGGCAAGACTAGTTGAACCATTCTCCAGATTGGATTTTTATTGACAATTAGTTTTTGGATTCTTTTGCTTCGTTTGGAATAATTCTTGATATACCAAATGAATTAAATAATCCTTCTTGGTGCGTTGTTAGGTCATCGTTGTCTGATTCTTGTTGATGTGATCATTTTGTATAGATCAACATCATGGCATATTTATAAATAATAAACTTGGAGAGACCTTGTAAAGCTTTCTTATTCTGTCATCCAGCTCCTTAATATTTGTTATTACAGTGTCATATCCGAGTAGAAGTGTGCTTCCACTTTTGAGACTGGGAAATTCCATACTAAGTTTTTTATTCGTTGATATTGAAATATTACAAAAAGGGGGAAAAAAACTGTTATAAAAGATAGAGCATATATAAAATATTCTTGACCCTTAGTTTCCTCTAATGGAGGTAAAATTAAAACCTAATGAGCCAGGTAAGGAGGTTGTTGCTCCTTATGTCATTTGCTAGTCAAGAGGCCCAGATCAAATTAGTCACTTTCTTATGTTCTCCTATCAAGGCCGGGAAGTATATATCAACCCCGTAATGATGGTTGAAGGTGAGCAAGGTATTATCTATTAAATTGAATTCAATAATTTTGTGATAAGATTCACTATGAGTGAGCTTTTCCGTAAAGCTTAAGAAGTTGCTTCAAAGGTGATGGACAATTCTTATTTCGTGAGTCTTACATGGGTTGTTTTTTATTAGCAATCAATTTTTAGATGAAATGTTGTTCTTGTTAAAATAACTATCATTAATGGTCTAAATTATTCCTAATTATTTGATCTTTTTCAATTTTTATTTAGCATTTAAAATGAACGTTGCTTAGTTTTAATTCAGAAATTAAAACGAACAATTTCTTAGTTTTAAATTCTACTTTTAAAACTGAAATTTCATTTATTGCTGTGATGGTTAATTTAGAATTTCTATGTATTTTGGGTCCCTAAGCCTTTCTCTTTAACCCACTTCTAACAAGAAGAAACATACACCATAATTTTCATCACATATAATCTTGCCAGTTTGACAACTGAATCTATCCTTGATAGAAAAACAGAGCCGACTTGTAATATCAAAATCTGCTCCAGGATCGTCCAGGACGATCTGGGATCGTCCTGGGACGATCAGTTGAGAATCTGTTCCAGAATTTGCTCAGATTTGCTCCAGGTGATTTTCTATAAGCATCGTCCAGGCCGATCGAGGCTTCGGCCAGGACGATTGGCATTGTTCAAAATATCGGCCTGAAACTAGTTTTGGGAACCGTCCAGGACGATCCAATTTGGTCTGATCGTCCCGGGACGATCTGGCGATCGGCCAGGCCGATCTGAGTCTTTTAAAGCTGAAATCAGCTCATTTTGAAGAGAGAGAAAATTTATAAATATATGATTTTTCTTTGAGGAGAGAGAAAGCCGCGGATTTTTGGGGAAAAATTGATTTTAACCCCTATAGTTAATTATCCCTCCTGATAATGAGAGAGAACTTTCAATTAAGGCTAGTTGTCAATCAGATACGTGTATTTGGCATATAACAACAACATGGGTTTGGTATTTGGAAGTTTAATATTTAAAATTTGAAATTTCACTTAAAGTGGAGGGTGGGAGAATGGATGATGAACCCGATCAAGATCCCATTGTTCCATCGTCCCGAGCCATCATGGTCCATGGTCTACTTAGTCATAGGAGGTAGTCGACCCAACCTTACAGAAGGATCCTTGTCGGCAACCATGAGTTGCTTCGTCTAAGGGTATCTTGTAGACCTAGGATGAATATTTGTCTAAGACGGAAAATTTGAATCCACCTTAGCTAACAAAGGGCTTTCTGCCCTATTGATCATATCATATTGATTCATATCTCAAGGATTTAGTGTCGTTGAGGAGCATACGGGCTCTAGCCATGACCGTAATTTAGTCAAGCCATTTGGTGGCAAACCACCCAATTCAGAGACCCCCGATCATAATCATTTACATGCAGTGCCATTTGGCGACAAAACCGTCGGTTAGATGACACGTGCCACGTCTTTGTTGACAAGAGACTGTTTGAGAATGATCTTAGTGATATTATCGACCAGACATAAGCTCTTGTGAGCTGAAGTGATATTTCAATTTGTCCACCTCGACAAGTTATTTCGAAGGGTGGATGTGTTTTCCTTTAAGTATTTTGATGATTCATTCAATTTTAAATATTTGGATTTTAGACTTTTATGAGCATTTGGGTGGTATTTTGAACATTTAGAATTAACCACTCTAGTTGAGATCCACGTTCAACACTGCCATCATCAGGGTATTTGTGGGCAGTTGCATTTGTGAATTGAACCTTGTCGACTCTGTCTACTTGCCGATAGAGAATCGGGTTTTTCGTAGGCTTTATGCCTTTGTTGGTGAATTTTCAATTTTTATAATCCTTGAAGGCCTAATATAAGCTTACTAAAATAAATATCCTAGTCGACGTCATGACCATATATTTGTTTGATAGTTCGAGCCATGTTGACTCCTATCTACTAGCATAGGAGGATCAGGCTTGAATTTGAGTTTATCATTTGACCAATGTAGCATTCTCAGACATCACGTGTATGCCCGTAACATGCTCGGTGGGGTCTATGCGGGTATATACTTGCATATACATTTTTTGTGCTATATTTGCTTACTTGCACATATATTTATATTTTATTTGTATACTGATGTGTCTGTATGTGCACTTTTATATCTATGTGTATACATGTGGTTGTATATATGTGAGGGAATTTTGAAACATTTAGTGCTAATCAGCTCCGTCAATAATCAGCATTTGGGTGTGCACATTGCTCTATCTAGGATCCTGTAGACATCTTTTGTCTGCTTGTACGAGTGTTGTAGATTCGGTGACGTGGCATCACGTCATGTGTCGTCTACTCGTTGCTTTATACATGTATAGACTGTCGTGCATTAACAAGCCTCCCGCGGTTACTTGCATATGTTTGCATTCATCACAAGCTTGATGCCTCTGTCTGCGAGCAATGCATTGGGTTTGCTGTAATCTTCTTGTTTATGCTATCCTGTTGTGATATGCAGGCGAGTTGCTTTGAATGTAAATCTTTCGCATCCTCTCACAGGTAGCATAATACATATACAACGGGTCTTTGACAATCGCTCGTAGGTGTTTGCATTCGCTGCATATCTCCCATCTTTACTTGCAGACGACATGTTGAATATATAACAGGTTTCCTGCAACAGGCCGTGGATGTTTGTATTCATCACATGTTTCTATGTTCGCTTATAGATAGCAGGTTATGCATATGAAGGATATTCTACGACAACTTGTAGGTGTTAGCATTCGTCAGAAATTGATTGCCTTTACTTGCATAGGGTTAATATATTTGCTTGACGTTGAATGATGGTTGATTGCAGGGACATTGTAACATCCATTGTTTGTCGCCGATTGTCATTGTTGCATCTACAACACGTCTTCCGTCATTAACAACAAATACTCACATTGTGGAGATGGTTGATCGCGAGGAGCTGCAGGAGGTACTTGATCAAGTGGAAAGGAAAGCCCGAGTCAGAGGATACATGGTTGGATCGCGAGGAGCTGCAACAGAGATCTACGAGAGCACCAGAGATGCTTACTCGACGGAGTCGAGCTTTCTCCCACCCCGGAAGAATGATGGGGACATCAGATCGTGGAAAGTCTATAAGAGACGTGGCCGTCAATCTATGGCCACGATTGAGTCATTGTATTTCTGAGTTGTTTTATGTATTTTCTTATTTATAACATCATATTTTATTTGCTTTATTAGTTTCTCGTTGTACCCTTTTATTAAGGGGGTCGTATGTAAGCCCTAGGGGCATTGTCATCCTTTTATTTTGTGAGTATTTGTAAGAGGCTATTTATAGCCCTATTGTTCTTCTTTTCTAACTAATGAATGATTGATTACAATTTTTTCTTCTCTTTGTTTGAGTTCTCTTGAGAGCTTGAGAGATTGGAGTGAGATCCCTAGGAGAGAGAGAATTGCGCATCACCCACCAACCTTGACGAGTCGGGTTCGTGATTTTATTATCTATCTTTTTCCATTCATCATCCCAACCGGCCACGCTTACGCCAAAACCTCAACCTTCACCAAGACCCCTTTCCCTTGCCCTCCATGCTTCACCAACACCCCACGGCCTATCAAAGCCCTTCCCCTCTCCATCTTGCCGCCAGCCTCCCCTTGCCCTCTTGCCTCCAAATTTTAGTCCCTTGCATCATTACTTTCCTATCTTAGATTTCCTCTTTTGGAAGTTTTATAATTTCAATTACTCAGGTCAAATTTGAATTTTGAAACGTTTCCTAAAATAGAATCCTATTTTAGGAAAGTTTCTAAAATCAAATTCAAATTTAATTTGAATTAGATTGGAATTAAAGCTTATGTCCAAATTTGAGAATCCCCTTTAGGAAAGTAATAACCCTTGCTTATTTTCCCCTAATTCCCTCTCTATAGCCGCCGGCCCCATCATGAATGAGATTAGGAATTGTTTCCTAAAACTTCTCTCTCCACTTTGGAAATAATTCAAATCCCTCCCACCTCTCTTGGCCAAAATTCTCAAAGCCCACCTCTCTTAAATTCTTTCCAAATCCTAACATTAGAATTTGGAAATAAATCCCTCACCCTCACCTCTCTCATGCCGCCGCCCACACCCTCTCTTCCCCTCATTTAATTACTCCCAAACATAGGGATTAATTAGATTAGCGTTTGGAAATCTTTCCTTTCATCCCAAATCTAACCAAGTCAAATCTTTCCCTTTCCTCACTTGGCCGGCCACAACATCCTCATATCCACCTCAAGTTCAAGAGAAACTTCTTTCTCTCTAATGGATTTTCAAAGGTTGCTAGTGATTTTCGGAGACGACCGTCATCTAGCATTCATGAATGGCCGATCCAAATCTTGATTACGGCCTCTCGTACGACAAGCAAGTATTTGTTTGCATCCTGTACTCGACCTTTTTCGACGTCAACCCGCGCATCGACCACACCATAGAAGAGTATGTAGAGCGCATCCTGGACACCCTGGTCGAGGCTATTGAAGAACAACTTGGTACCGTACAGTGGAGGATTACATCCGAGCCTTGATGAAGGTCTTCCAATCTTCCTCCTATTGTATTTCCTTAGTCTAAACCTTTCTCTTATGATTTGATTTAATTCATGAAGATCGTGTTCGTCTAACTCTGCCGAGCTTAGTAAACGTAGGATTTAAGTGTACTTCATTTGTTTCTAATCTTATTATTAGATTAGGGATTTTCGTTGAAAGCTATTATATTTGCATGTCGTTGATTTTCTTTGTCATTCTGATAATTCAAAGCTCTTACTGTGCAACTTAGCTTAAACGGAAGTGACCGCTCTTACGTTTTATTTCGTCGTTTTTATTTGCTAATAATTTTAATCATTATTATTCTAATCAACAAGTCGTGCATGCTCTTATCAAATTACTTTTAACATTGTAGTCCTACATCACAAACGAGGCCTAAAACTTCAATCACCACGTACGTGAGCGATTTGGGTTTCATGTGCATGTATGATGCACCTTGGTAATTTGTCCTGTAAGGTATCCTTATCAATTGAACTTTGGAAAAAAATTAGAATTCTTTTTATTCTTCATTTATGCAACTGCAGTCATTATCAATCACTTGCATGGTCTGTCCGAACTGTGCTGTTTCAATTCTCAATAATATATATTTTCCAATTTCCCACCCTTTTACATTCTTCGCAAGTTAAAAGGAGTTGGAGCATTTACAAAACCCAAAGCATGAACAACACTGGAGCGGCAATTCTTCACAGATTTACGAACTTGTTCTGGATTTATTTCGTTAATAAATATGGGTTTACCTGAACAGGATGTTCATGTTATACACTTTAATTGTCTGGAGAATACTATTAAATTAATTATTATTGTTAAAATAATCAGAGTATCTTGATTTATAGAAGTATTGTTATGTAGTTCTTGATAAATGGCTCAAGCTGCCCGGTTTAACCTGAGGATGCAAAAGGAGATTAAGCAGCTTGTAGTCGACCCCCCTCCAGGCGTTTCCTTTCCCCTTCTTTCCGATAGGAACACTTCTTTATCGTCTTTGTCAAGCATTGAAGCCCGTAAGTTTCATTTTCTTTGTCTTTCTCTTATATTGCATTCCGATATTTTTACAAGTCAATTCTCATGATAGTTTATGCTATTTTATTGCTAAAAATGCCAGTCCCCCAAAAAATCTAAACAAAAACTCATGCCTTGTAAGCACTTGATTATAGGGATCTACAAAAAACTGACTAAATTAAACTGGAACAATCAATTGATTCGGCTATGTTTAGTTAGTTCGGAATTTAAGATTTTATCTAAACATGTTACATATGATTTGGTTTAGATTTGAGTTTTTCTCAAAAGAAAAGCAAATTAGTTATAGTTCATTAGAAAATATAAAATAATTACCTTTCATTTATCATTTGTGTCAACTTTGTCTATTATTGATGCTTCTCTCGATAGTTTTTAAATATATATTCGTTAGTAAAGAATTTATAACTACTTGTATTATATTGTTTTAAGAATAGTTAAAAATCATATGAACGTTGTTTTTTTTTGGTCAAAATCATTAGATTTGGTTCGATTTGGTTTCATATTTTAATGATTTAGTTTTTATTTGTAATTCTAATATTTGATTTGGTTCGCCAACGGTAATCTAGTTTGAAACCAAATTGATCCTACCAACTCCTGCCTAATTATGTGCAATAATAAAAATTCTTAAGCAAAAGTGAATGACACTTTCGAATTTGATCAGTTCACCTATGGAATAAGCCAAATAATTTTTCGAATAAATTTTTTTAGAGACTAGCATTACTCTTTGTTGTTGCATCCAATTATGCAATACAACTTAACTTCATTAAATGATGATTTATAGGATTAAGAGGACCAGAAGGAACGGTTTACTGCGAAGGACTTTTTTCTCTTAAGATTCAAATTCCTGAGAGGTTATTAACTTTCTGGTCTTCTCGCTCAATATTTTTAGACGGTGATCACCATCTTCACCATGCTGAAAAACACAGGTATCCTTTTCAGCCACCTAATGTAACTTTTGTTACCCCTATCTACCATCCTAACATTGACAATGGAGGAAGGATCTGTCTTGATATTCTCAATTTACCTCCAAAGGTAAGCCTCATAGCAGGTTTTTTATTTTTTATTTTTTAAAATTTAAGGATAGGTTTGAATTCCCAACTAAGCCTCATAGTAGGTTCCTTGTTTGTTATTAAGAGCATTTAGGGTTATTTGTGCATGTGAAATTGCATATATATTTAATTATTTTAAACCATGAAAATGCAGGGGGCATGGCAACCATCATTGAACATTTCTACAGTAATGATGAGCATTGGCTTGTTACTGAGTGAGCCCAACCCCGACGATGGATTAATGGCTGAAGTTGTAAGCTGGATGCTAGCAATTAATATAGGAAGTGATTTACAAGAAATTCATTTCTTCATTGATGTTTCTTGTTTGTGTTTGCAGAGTAGGGAGTTCAAATACAATAGAAAAGTTTTTGATGAGAAAGCACGAGACTGGACTAAGAGATTTGCTAATCCTCTAACTGCAGCAAAGGATATTCATGGCAGCACGTTCCCAAATCTGCATATGGTAAGAAACAGTTTCATATGATGTATGCTTCGTTTGGGACGACTTTCTTTATGCTTCTTAAAGCAGCTTTTAAAAATTTTGTACTATAAAGCCGCTTTAAGAAGCAGTAAGAAAGTCATAATTCTTATATTTAACCATATAATTAGTGCTTAAATGTACTTTTAGCTTTCCCGACAGCATTTTGATCCAAGATGACTGATCTTCGGCAACTGCAGGATGCTCAACAACCTTTACCTCTTTCCATGAATCGTCAGCTGGAAGTTTCAACTGCGAAGATACTCTCAGATAAACCAGTTGATGAGACTGAGGGAAATAGGAAGAAGCTCAAGGTAACGAGTGGTAAGTTATCTCTGAAATCAGCAACACCATTTAGAAAGATTAGCAGTGAAAACATAGAGAACATTGCACCTAATCAAGTGCCATCCATTGCTACTGGAAGTACTAAAGATGTTGATGAGAAAATGCCGAAAGAAAACTGCGAGGAAGTGGAGGAAAACCCAGTGGATATAAGGATGATAATTGTTTCAGATAGTGAAGAAAGTGACAATGAAATTGGCAGGCCATATAAATCCAGGTTTCCTCTCTTGCAGAAAAGAACTCTGTGCAAACGGTGTGATTAACATCAGAGGTATGTCAGATTTCAGCTATAAAACTTTGTTTTGCTCTTGTTAAACATTCTGAACGACACAGCCATGATATTCCTTTTGCTTGAGGCGTAGATATGTACGCATTTGGCTAGAATTTAGCTTGTGGGCTGTTAAAGCATTTATGTTCTTGATTGTAATGCTCAGCGTTTTGTGGTGTTCTAGACCTTAGAAGGAGCTCAATTTTTTTTTTTTATGATCCAATTCATGTCCAAATTAAAAATATAGGTACTATTTAAAAAAATATATTTAAATCACTTTATTAATGTGGGAACATCGAATACTTTTGGAAACTCAACATTAGGACCAAAAAAATGATGCCATCTATTTAATCATCCAGCCATCCAAATAATGTTCGGATCAAAAAAGTCTGAAGTTTAACTCTATGAATCTGATTAATAAAGCTTCAGAAAAGTCTTGTTCTTAGTTGGAGATATGGCTTGTACTTGTTTCTCTGACAGGTTTTACATCTGGCTACCATTTCCTTGTCATCCTTGTGCATCCCCTTCAAATACAACTCTTAGGCGAGTCTCTTATACGTCTTTTGCACTCCTGAATAGCACCCAACAAAGCTCCCATGTAACTCCTGGAGCAGGTGTGGAATATGGAATGATGTCCTAGACATCACGAATCTCCCTTGGTACAGAAGCCTCTCACCATCTAGAGAATACCTTGGGTGGCTATTCTCCTCTTTCAACAAATTAGACATGATCTTTCCCAACTCATCTCATGCACTCTTCTCCTTTATGGCCTCTCAATCCAACATCATTGATATCGACATTGTCATTGCCTGTAACTCCCTTATACATCTAGATTTCAAAATCATACTCTAGCAACTTGGACAATCATCTCTGGTGCTCCTCAGTCACCATCCTCTGCTCCAACAAGTACTTCATACTCCTATAGTCTGTCCTGACGATGAAATGTCGACCCAACAAGTAGGGCCACCACTTTTGGATAGCTAACACAATCGCCATCAACTCCCTCTCATAAACTGATTTCAGTCTGGCTCTGGCTGTCAAGACCTGGGTGAAGTAGGTGATGGGTCGATGGTTCTACATGAGTACTTCTCCCAATTCATATCCTGAGGCATCTGTCTCTATTATGAAAATTTGAGTAAGGTCTGGTAGGGCCAAGGTCAGTACAATTGTCATGGCTTTCTTCAAGCTCTCAAAAGCTATTGTGGCATCTTCCCCCCATAAAAACCATCCTTCTTCAGTTGCCTAATGCGATTGTGTTGTACCCCTTCACGAACCTTCTGTAGTATCATGTTAGTCCTAGGAATCCCCTTAACTCCTTGAGATTCTTTGGTACTTGCCCCCTCAACATATTTTCAATCTTGTCCTGATCTGCTGCCACCCACTCTATAGAGATGATATGCCTTATGTACTCCAAGTTAGCATGGGAAAAATAACATTTCTTCAGATAGGCCTTCAACTAGTGCTCCTGTAACACTTCTAGAACCCTCAAGTCAGTGCTTCTCCTATGACTTGCTATAAACCAGGATATCATTAAAGATTACCAACACAAATCTGCTGAGATGAGGTCTGAAAACCTTGTTCGTGAGGGATTGGAAAGTGGTTGGGGCGTAAGTGATGCCAAAAGATATCATTATAAACTTATTATGCCCCTCATGAGTTTTGAAAGCCGTCTTGGGTACATCCTCCTTCATCTTGATCTGATGGTCTCCGGATTTCAAATCTATCTTGGTGAAGATAACCGCTACACTCAACTCATCCAACAGTTCATTGATCACTAGGATGAGAAATTTGTCTGGCGCAATTTCCTTATTTAACACCCTGTAGTTCATACAAAACCTCCAACTTCCATCTTTCTTTTTAACCAGTAATATTTGGCTAAAAAAGAGCTAATATTGGGTCTGATAATCCCTGCTTCCAGCATCTCTCTAATCAGCTTCTTAATATCAACTTTATGAAATTTTGGATAGTAGTAGGGTCTGACATTGATGGGTGACACACTTTCCTCCAAAGTAATAGCATGCTCCTATTCTTAGTGGTGGCAATCCTTGCGGTGGTTGAAAAATCTCATTGAATTGATGGATCAATAGCCATATTGAAAGAGGAACTTTCCCTCCTTCCTCTAATTTGATCCCCTCTAACCTATGTTGTTCCACCATGTACCCTTCCCTAACTTCTTGGATACTCCTCACCATGGTTTTAAGTGACACCATGGCTTTGGAGAGCCCCCCATCTCCCCTTATCACTACTCTTCTCCCTTCCACCATCAGCTCCATCGTCAATGCCTTCTAGTTGACTTTGGTGTCTCCCAAGGTTTGCAGTCACTTCATCCTCAGGATGACATCAGTGCTCCCTAACTCTAACGGGAGAAAATCCTCCTCACATGTATCCCCTGTATGGTCAAAACCACTCCCCTACATATTCCCTGGCACATCTCCACCTTCCATGTGCCCATCATCACTCCATAACACCATGTATCCATCAATTTCATCCCCAAATGGTTCACAATCTGGGTGGAAATGAAATTATGGGTAGCCCCACTATCATTCAACACCTCCACCTCCATATCTGTTATTTCCCCTTTCACTTTTATGGTATCTTTTGAGATGAATCCTACCACTGAGTTCAAGGATACCTCCATCTCTTCATTTACCTCACACTCACCTCCCTCCTCAATTCCTTCATCATCACAGACGATGAGAACCTGAAGAGTTCGGTCCCTACATCTATTTCATGTAGTATACTTCTCATCACACCTGAAGCATAATCCCTTTGCCCTCTTCTCTTGCATCTCCCTTTCCATCAGTCTTTTGAAATTTCCCCCACTTCCCCCTACTGGCATCTCCCTGGAGGTATCACGAAGATCGCCTACTACAAGACCCTGGGTGTTAAAAAAGTGGTAGTCATCCTATAAGAGCCTCTTGAGCTGCTGCTCCTAGTTCCCCTCTCTAGATACTTTTGATCTTCCACCAATTGCGCCAACTCCATTGCCTCTCCCAAATGACGAGGCCTCATGACCTTCATCACAACTCTAATATCAAATTTGAGTCCCTTCATGAAGTTGCCATTCAATGCCATCTATGATAGTCGCTCCACTCAACTGGCCAAGTGCTCAAATCTCTCGCAATAGTCGGCCACTGATCTGTTTTGTACTTGTGCAAAGAAATGCTCATAGAAGTCCCCTCCCCTGCCAATTTAGAAGCGTTCTAATAAGCATTCCTTAAATTCCCTCCAACTATATATGGGTCTCCTCTGAGCCCTCCATTGATACCAGGATAATGCCTTCCCCTCCAAATATAAACCTGCTATTGTCAACCTTTCCTCCGTCAGCCCATTGATGGTGAAACACCTCTCCACCTTATAGATCCACCCGTGTGCTTCCTCCCATTCAAAATGGGCATCTTCAATTTTCTCACCTTCGAATCTCTCCTATTTCTTCGTATTCCTCCATAACCCTTTCCAAATTGCTTGGTTCTCCCCAATTCTCCTGATCTTCCCTTGCACGCTCATCTTCAAACCGCTTTTCACTTTCCCTCCTTTCTCCAAAATCAACACCCCTCCTACCATAAGTTTCCTCTTTTCTCTTCCCACCAGCTCCCCTTAGTTCATTGCCTCCATATACACACATCTCTCCATACCTTCCCCCTTTCTCCTCCATGATCTCCACATCATTTTCACTTATACGAAACTCAGAATTCGTAGTTCTTCCACCGGCCCCTTTGTCTTCGATGTCGCCGTTTAAATTTGACTTTTCAATAGCTTCTTCATCATCGCATGAAGATCAGAAACTTTGTCTTCCATGGAAGAAACCTTGTCTTCTATGGATGAAATTCGATCTTCCATCGTTATTTTCATTTGGTTCATCACCCCTTCAAGGCGTTCCTCCAATACATTTACCTTCTTGACCGCCATCAATATCTAGAATTTTTGTAGGTTCAAAAATCTAGATATTGATAAAAAAAATCAGCAAGAAACCCTTCCTCTGGACAAAGAACAACCGTTGAAATTCCAAAAAAATAGCCCACAACAGTCCCAAAATCTACTATGATACCAATTTGATAGGTTATACTTGAATATTTCAAGTAAACTCTAAAAAGATTAACTAAAACAGCCGGAAAACTCCACAAATCTAATGGAAAACAAGCAAAAACAATAGTTTTTGTCGTAGGAAGCAAACCAACGAAAGGAATAAAGCAAGATACAATTGATCCTCAATTGAAGAGGAGGATTGTTCTCTCCCAATCCCTAGATGAATCTTGGGTTCAAGACACCAAGAATAAGAACTCAAAATCAACCACAAAACAAAGCATAGCTTTAACCCTAATTCCTCCTTCTTACTTATAACAAACAATTAAACAATTAAGCCAAATTACATATTAGCCCTTGTCGCCCCCTTCTTTGGCTCTATCTTGTTTGACTTTGAATCTTTAGTGGACCCCATCCCCCTCTCCCTCTCTCTTGCTGCCCGCTTTCTATAAACATGGGTGGGCCCTTGGCAAGGGGCCGGCTGGATTGATCCAACAAGGATCGGTCTAACAAGAACCTCAATGGAAGGTGGAGAGAGGGGATGACATAACATGCTTAATTTTTTTAATTAAAATTTTGGATATCACTTACTGAAAGATAATAAATCTTGATAATTATTTTTATAATGATCAATATAGTCCTTAATTGCTCTACCCTCATTTAAAGATGTTGATGGCATAATGTTTTTATAAAAGAAATAATATTTAATTTTATATTTGAAGAATTTAATTGAAGGTGGATTCATTTTAAATTTAAGTGAGATGGTAATAAACTTATATCATTTATAATTAAATGATCTTGTATTAATTTTAAAATGTACAAGCGTGCATATAAATAATTTTAAGAATTCTAACATTAGATAGAATGTCCAATTTATATTGTTATGCATATAGTTGATTAACATGTTCAAGATGAATGATATTTATATTTAAATTTTCAATGATGAACATATAATGAGCTTAAAAAAATATCTTGTTATGTTGGGTATGGTAATCATATGTTTATAATGTCTGTATAAGGGGGACCATATACTTTCTAGGTGAGCCTTTAAGAGAAAAATGTCATCAAATGTTTACGCTAATGGTGGGTTTCGCTTGTGTTTTATTAATTTTTTTTTTTATTATGTAGCTTTCAGACTGAGTTCCGACCTTGTATTTTATAATGCCGGTCTAAAATAGTTCATTATCTTGTAATAACCAAAACCTCAACATTTATATATGACATATTCTAAAGCTAAGATAAAATATTATATGTTAAACAATAAATGATTATAAGTTATAATTAATATAATATACTGACACATGTACTCTTACCTAGCATAGTGCATATAATATATGGGCAGTTAACATTCATTTACAATTTTCTTCAATAGGATATTATATACCATGTTGTCCAAGCAATTTCATTTTGAAATGATTATAAGTAATATAATAAATTAATTAATGAGTATAATTTAATATACCATGTTATTTCATGTCCTTGAACATTTGAATTATGCATTATAGTTGTTATCTTAAAAAGCTATATAGCTCACTAAAAATTACTTTAGCTGATATTTTAAATAGAGAAAAGGAGATATATAGTTGAGTCTAAGGCTTCATTTGAAACGGTTTTTTTATTATTTCTTAAAGCAACTTTTATTAAAAAGCTGCAGCTTTTATTAAAAAGCTGCTTCAAGAAGCAGTAAAAAGCTGTCACAAACGAAGCCCAAGTAAGAATCATTTTTAGAACTTACAACCCTATATTTTGATGCTCCGTTTTGATGTTAGATATTAAGAATGCTACCATAATGTATGATGAAAGTTTGATGTTATGCATATAAACTTTGATGTTTCTCGTAAGCTCTATAGTGAAATCATAAAATATTTTGAGACACTTTCATGCAAATGAATTTACTTAATTTATTGGATCTTTGTGATTTAAGAATTAAATAGTAAGATATGTTTTGATTATTACATAAACCATCGAGCTATGACCAGTATTTCCATTAAGATAATTTGGTGGTTGTTGCTTGCAAATATGAGTGTTTTTTTTCTCGTACTAATCCTATATATTGGGATAATAAAAATGATATTCCAATTACTCGCAATTTAATCATTTATGAAAGTAACAAACATATTGAGATTGTTTGCAAATCACTGATCATCACCTTCAACACGACTCTTATCTTGCTCTTTATTTCTTCTTTTCTATCCATATTATTAACTTGCTTACTAAAGTTTTATTTGGGATAGTTTTTGTATTGTTTGAGCTTTTTAATACAAAATTTTTGAAAAAAAAGAAATTATACTTAAAAGCTATTTTAAAAAGCAGTCCCAAATGAAACCTAAGTCACATCAACTCCATGTCTTTTGCTTTTCAATAGGCAAACTCCGTAAGATATCTGCTCTTTTGCTTTTCAATAGGCAAACTCTGTAAGATATCTGTTAAAGATGCATCGTAAGTTTGTGGAGAGATGTTAGAGTTATTATGCTGTCCTATCAATATTATTACATAAAACTTTAATTTATAATAAGGATATATATATTATTTATGATTGTAATATAATCTTACTATGGAAAATGGTCTCTTTTTTTCTTTTTCTTTTTCTTTGTTGCTCAATTCTTTTGCTAAATACACACACATACATTTATATAAGCATATTACTCCATTTAAGTAAAGTTGTTGTAATTTTAGCTTCCAAATAGAAACAAGCCCAAAATTTTGATAGTAATGTCTACTTGGTGAAAATCATAATTTCAAGTTACTATTTAACCAGGCTAGAACCAGAAAGAGCTCAGGATGGTTAATTGCCCACTCTGAAAATCATTTTTTTCTTAAAAGAATAATCATTTTAACTATTTTGCCCGTCTTCAATAAACACAATTGCCCAAATTTTATGAATTTTTTTTCCTATTTCATACATAAAACTATGCATTTTACAATTCTATTTTTTCCACTTTCAAAAGAGAGACTAATTCCACCCCTACTATTTGGAGAATTACACAAACATTGAATGATTGCACAAACGAGGAGTTTCAAAATGAAGAATGGCTCAAACGTAATGTTGACAACAATGTGAAAAACTGAAAAAGTTTGCAAGTATATGATGAAAATCTTCAATATTTTCAAATAAAGTAAATAAAACAAAGACTATTCTTCTGAGATAAAATAATCTGCATTCAGAAGTATTCATTTGTCACTTCGATACCTCTGTGCTTTAAGATCGAGCAAACAAAGAGGCATTAATCTGAACTGCTTGGTTCATAATAAATACCCTTTTCATCACTGGCTGTCCCGAATAGATGTTCAGACTGCATTTTGCTAATCAAAACCTTCAATCTGATAATTAAACAAATAATGGAAGTAAATATTTTTATCAGAATAATATTCTCATTCTGGAACAATGAAAAGGATGCAATCAGCTATGTACATGCTGCTTTCCCATTCCTCTGTCACACACTAATATAGCATTGCAGCTTTTTATTATAGATAGGCTTCATTAGGGATGGCTTTTTTACTGCTTCTTAAAGTAATTTTTAATACAAAAATTAAATTTTTTGTATTACAAACCTGCTTTAAGAAGCATCAAAAAGCTGTCCCAAACGAAGCCTTGATCAACTGATCATACAAGGCTGTCAATTAAAGTGCATATTCATTAAGATTTTGTTTGGGACAACTTTCTTACTGCTTCTTAAAGCAGATTTTTAGTACAAATATGTAAAATTTTGTAGTACAACGCTGATTTAAGAAACAGTAAGAAAGTCGTCCCAAAACGAAACCTAAATCACACATTTAGGGGCTTGAAAATGGAGAGCATGGTTAACTCTCTAATAAAATGGAGAACACGTAATGAAAAAAATAGAGCATACATGCTAAAACAATAATGTTTTTGTTGTCAAAACACAAAAATCATCCTAATTACTTTCCAAAATTCCGGAGGCAAACAATAACAAAAAGAGAAATATCAACATGAGCAAATTTTCCTTGGCAACTTAATGGATCAGCGGCAAACTAATGAAGGAATCCATTTCTTATCTTTCACTTTGATCTAGGTTCTTATTTTTTCACTTGGTAAACAAGTCTATTTAATGGTTATCATCATTTTTTTTATCAATATTATATGTGGAACAAAATTTTCCCTACTCACGGACTAAAATATGAAAAATCTCATTTCCCAAAGACAAAGTTCGCTTCAACTAATGGAATGGGCCAAAGATCTTCTATGTTGGCCATCCTTAAAACCCAACCAACCTGTGCTTGCTAGCTGGCCAACCAAAGCTATTTTTCCATTGATTCTAACCCTTTTGCTTGGACTATCACTCAAGATATGCAGGAACTAAAATTTAAAAACTATACCTGATGATTATATCTCATCACCCAGGCAACTTAGGTAGACGTTTTTATAATAATATATTAGCAAAGACAAATGCTCTTTAGAAATTTGAAAACTAACACGATAATTTAGTTTAGTCAAGTTTATACAACACGAAACTAATGCATGCAGAATTAATCAATAGATAGTAAATGTTGCTTTGTACTAATGCATTTCAAAGCACAATGCTCAAGCAAAAATGCAAAAGGATTTTGATAGGAAGTGGATGCACTTTTCACAGAAATAAGTGAATGAAATACGAAAAATTGAGAAGAATAATGCTCCAAAATAAATTTTATTGAAAGAATTATAAAGAGAAATGCAAGATATAATTGGAGAGCAAGATCCGGCTCTCCAAATATCTAGCAGTCAACTAGAGTCCAAATAACTTAAGAATAAACTAAATTCAGCAAACTTCAAAATATCCTCTAAAATCACCCTATTGTTAGCTTTAAATAGGCTCCTCTAATTCCCTCTCAAATCAGCCCCCTTTTCCCAAATAATTCTCTCTCAATTGTAATTAAAACTTTCCTAAATAGTTCTCCCTTCATTCCTCCTTCCTTTCCCTAAATAATTCCCTCTTAGATTTTGAATTTAAATTATATCTCTTACCCTAAATAATTCCCTACCACAACAACATCAAGTCTTTGTCCTACTACGCGGGGTCGGCTACATGAATCCTTTGTCTCCATTTTATCTTGTTAAAAGTCAAATTCTCGCTTAAATCTAATAAATAAAGATCATTTCTAATATTTTCTAGCCAAGTCTTTTTATGTCTACCTCTACCTTTCTTAAAATAAGTCAAATACTCAAATCTAATACCTATAATTTCCTAATCAGGTCATCAAAAGGCAGCTGTTTTATGTGACCAAACCATCTAAGGCGACTCTCTCTAATCTTATCTTCCACTGGAGCTACTCCAACCTTTTCACGCATATGCTCATTCCGTATCCTATCTCTAAGGGTAAAGCCACTCATCTACTTGAGCATCCTCATCTTTGCAACACTTACCTTAGTATTATGTTTCTATTTTAATGGCCAACATTCGACACCATAAAGCATTGCAAGTCTCACCACCATCTTATAGAATTTTCCATTAAGTTTGAGGGGGACCTTTCCATCACACAACAAACCCGATGCATTCCTCCACTTCGATCATCCAACTTGAATTATGTTGATAATATCCCCATCTATTTCACCATCACTCTAAACAATAGATCCAAGATATCTAAAACATGTACTCTTAATAATGACTTGATTGTCCAAAGTCATAATCCCTTCACTAGGTATATTACTACTAAAATTACATTCCATATATTCAATTTTAGATCTACTCAAGTGAAAACCTTTAGACTCTAAGGTTAACCTCCATAATTCAATTTTACCTTCAACTCTCTTTGGTCTTATCAACAAGAAGAATATCATCAGCAAAAAGCATAAACCAAGGTACATCCTAGTGCAAATGTCTAGTAAGAACATCCATGACTAAAGCAAAAAGATATAGGCTTAAGGCTGATCCTTGATGTAATCCAATTGAAATAGGAAAATACTTGTCAAACCACCTTGTGTTTGAACACAAATAATACTCCTGCATGCATACCCTAAATAACTCCCTACCAATTACAATTAAAAAAATTCCTAAATAATTACCATTTGATTAAAAATCTTCCTAAATAGTCCACTCTTGATTAGAAAATTTCCTAATTCCCTCGAAATCAAATTGGCTGGTCCATCAGATTTCTTTTGTTTCAAAGCATAGAGAACAAAACAAAGTGATGCTTTAATGACCGAAGAAAATTCTATCAATAGTTGCTAGTTATATATGTAGTGCTTGATTGTATCGATCATGCATCGCTCACCTTAGCATCACACCATAGTCTCTTATGTTGTTTGTGCGCTTATATATTTCATCTTATACACACGAGTCTATTGTGCTATTATGATGTACCTACATATTTGATTGGGAGAGAATCATGAAGTTTCCTAATCAAGAGGAAATTATTTAGGAAGGTTCTTAAT
The DNA here is from genome assembly GCF_001605985.2 of Dendrobium catenatum. NCBI lineage: Eukaryota > Viridiplantae > Streptophyta > Magnoliopsida > Asparagales > Orchidaceae > Dendrobium > Dendrobium catenatum. Next base: position 20,587,924 of record NW_021319083.1, on the reverse strand, counting down.
CAAAGGGAAATTGTTTAGGAAAAAAATTTATTACAATTGAAAGAGAATTATTTATGGCAAGTGATTTAACTTGAATTCAAAATCTAAGAGGGAATTATTTAGGGAAAGGAAGGAGGAATCAAGAGGGATTATTTAGGAAAGTTTTAATTAAAATTGAGAGGGAATTATTTAGGATAAGTGATCTAATTTTAATTCAAAGATGAGAGAGAATTATTTAGGAAAAGGGAGCTGATTTGAGAGAGAACTATGGGAGCTTATTTAAGGCTAACAATAGGGTGATTTCAAAGGCTATTTTGGAGTTTGTTGAATTTAATTTATTCTTATGTTATTTGGGCTCTAGCCAGTGGCTAGAGATTTGGGAGGGCTGGATCTTCTTCTCCAATTGAAGATCCAATTGTATCTTGCATTTATCTTTATGGTTCTTTCAAAAAAAATTATTTTGGGGCATTTTTCTTTTCAATTTTTCGTGTTTCATATGCTGATTTTTATGAAAAGAGCATTCACTTCCTATCAAATTGGTATCAAAGCCTAGATTTGGGTAGCTATGGCGGGAAGAAAAGTAGAAGTATTGAAAAGTGAAATCAAACAATTGAAATCTGATTTTGTAGAAAAGATTTCAAGGTTCAAAAAGCAATTTTCAGCCATCCATGAGAAGATCGATGAGAAATTTGCCATCATGGAGGCGATGATAAAGAAGTTGCCTGAGGGCTAAACCAAACCGACAACATCAAAGGTTAGAGCATCGTTGATCGGACATGAAAATGGGAGAAACACAACTATAGGGATAATGAGGGAGAATCATGAAATGAAAGTTTTTGAGAAAGAAGAGGATATGTCATCTTTGGAACCACTTCCAAGAAGGGGATAAATAAAGTAAGATTTTTGGTGTAGCTACAAAGTCTGGAAAAAAAAAAGTTAGGGACAAGATAGAAGCACCATACATGGTTCAACCATTCCTACAGGAATATCGAGAGGTGTTCTAGCTAGTTCACGGGTTACTTCCTCTGCAGGAATGAGCATACTATCATTTGGAAGGACAGAGTCTCACATATCAGTGTTAGTCTGTACCATTCTCCCCAACTCCATAAGGATGAGATGGAGAGATTGGTCAAGGTGATGCTAGAGGAAAGGATCATTCGACCTAGTGACAATCCATTTTTCAGTCTAGTGCTTCAATAGCAGTGTCCTTCGTACCATCTTGAGGACAATGTGGCACTTTGGTGGGGAATATTAATGGATTGGCCGATTTGATTGAGAGGGAATTATGAAGATTCCAAAACAAAAGGGAACTATTTGGGAAGGTTCTTAATCAAAAAGAAATTATTTCGAAATTTTTTTAATTATAATAGGGAGGGAATTACTTAGGATAAGAGATCTAATTTGAATTCAAAATCTAAGAATGAATTATTTAAGGAAAAGGAGGAGGAATTAAGGAGGGGGTTGTTTAGGAAAGTTTTAATTACAATTGGGAGATAATTAATTAGAAAAATAAATCTAATTTGAATTCAAATCAGAGAAGGATTTATTTAGGGAAAGCGAGCTGATTTGGGAGGGAATTATGAAAGCCTATTTAGGCTAACTATAGGGTGATTTCAGAGGATATTTTGGAGTTTGTTGAATTTAATTTATTCCTAGGTTATTTGGGCTCTAGCCGGTGGCTAGAGATTTGGAAGAGTCTGGATCTTCCTTTCCAATTGAAGATCCAATTGTATCTTGCATTTATCTTTATAGTTCTTTCGATAAAAATTTATTTTGGGGCATTCTTCCTGATTTTGCATGTTTCATCTATCATTTTTTTGTGAAAAGTGCATTCACTTCCTATCATATTATTATTGAAAGTGATCTTTAGCATTGTGCATAGATCTCACACGTTCATGTACATTGCATAATCATGATAGTATTTATTTTAATTTGATTTACTTATTATGTTGTGCCTAGCATATATTATTTTACATTTAACGTATTATCTTTGGAAGAGTCCAAGATTCGCGGTTCTTACGATCTTTTTGTGAGTTCATTATTTTTACTTTTAACGTATTTTTTTCTTCATTCCTCCATCTTCAACTTCCGGCGTTCTTCCACATCTCCACCACCACCCCACCTCCGAAATACCACCTCTAAGTCCATTTGAACTCCACATTCCCAAGCACCACCCGCCGGCCTAAGTCCCTTCTCCCACCCAACCCGACGCCAACTCCTCCCTCCCAATCCTTGCCGCCGGCCCATTACCACCTCCCCAACCACCGGCCTCCCCTAGCCTCCACTAGCCGCCGGACCCTCCACCCAATTATGTTTGAATTTTGAATTTCAAAATTCAAATCTACATTAATTACTTACCTAATTTATCCCACTACTAATTTGGAAAGTATTAACATTTGAATTCAAATCTATATTTGAATTTCAAAAGCTTTCCCTACTAGTAAACTCAAATTAGGAAACCTTCCAATTATATTAAATTTGAAATCAATCTCAGATTTAATGATAATCACTCATTAAATTCTTCCTGAACCCACATACATTGAATCTAGACTCTTTCCTCCCTTCTCTCTCCTGGCTGAAATCTTCCCGTAGCCCCACCCCATTAATTGTCCCTAAATTAATTCTCCAATCAAGCACCTAATCTCCCGCAGCCTTAACTGCCTTCTCCAAGCCCCATCCTCATGTATTTTCCCCATTCCTAAAGTTGCTACGGGCTGTCCAAATCCCTGGACAGAACATGCATGCTGTCCAGAAATCCTAGACAACTCCATTGCTGTCCAGGAAAAGTTCAGCTGCTGTCCTGAACTAATTCCAGAATTCTGGAAAGATTCTAGTGGCTGTCCCAAACTTTTGAACCAGGAAAACTGCTGTCCTGCCCATTCGGAATTGGTCCATTGCCGCCCAGAATATCCCCAGTCACTATCCAGAAGTATCATACTCACTAGTCAACCCGTGGATTACCCGCCTCCGGCTACTTCTCCAACAGACTACACTTTGGGCGCCTTTTGTCTCCTAGTGGCATCGCTCGGGAAGCTCCGTTAAAGCTCCACTGTCAAGAGCGTGAGTGAGGGACCCAAGATGAAGAGTTCTATTTATTAACCGTGGATTATTGTTTCTCACCATAACATTACTCTCTATTTATATGTTGTCAATTTGATATTGTCCCGTTAATCTAATTATAACCGCATGCCTTACTTAATTTCGACTTGATAATTCTAAAAATCTAACTTGGGTAAGCATTAATTCTATAACTAGCAAAGCTTTAAAATCTTATATTAAAATCCCCAAGCAGTTCTTGTTTCCATCGCATGTTGTTTCACATCATGACCCTTGGAAAATTTGTTAGTAGGAGTAAAAGAGAAATGAGATGCTAACTTGAAGATCTCTTTATCAGAAAAAATGAGAGCTGGAGAATACACAAAGGCAGCTTCTAATGATTTAGAGATAAACCTTATGAAACTATATAGAATAACAAGATGTTGAAGGACGAGGACCCTTCTTACACCTACAAGCCTCAATAAAGGAACGAGGACCATGTTATCACTAGTCACGTCATGCATTATGCACTATAATTTTACAAGGACCTTTGCGTTATGTTACATTATTTGTGATTGTCAAGTATGGTGTGGAGACCAGGTTATCACTAGTTCATAAAGACATGGGTGATGAAGATAGATCTAATGAGAAGAGATCTTGATGCAAGCAAATATTTGGGAAGGGACCCAAATTTTTGCATGCAAAAGAAACTCTTCCTAGATAATAGAAACATACATGAACTCACAAAAACTAGACAAATTAGACAAAAAATAAACTTTTTATAAGATAAAAGGCTATTACAAACTTGGACACAAACACCTTACAAACTTTGACAACATAAGCACAAATAAAAGACACCTAAAAGAGCTTGCCAATCGTTGAGAAGAAGGATACAGGTGGGGTGGATACTTGCGTAGAGAAGAAGAGGTTAGAAGATTAGACGAAGTATAGCTCGCAAGCTATAGAGAGGAGAGGAAGGAGAATGACATAGCTCGCAAGCTATTCCATAGAAAACCCTCAGTTTTTATCTCCAAAAATCATAATTTTTCACCACCCTTTAAACATACAAAACATCTCCTATTTATAAGAAAAGAAAGAAGCTAAACAACCACTATATTAGGGAATATGGAAGACCAAAAGTCACCAAATAGAAGGCCAAAAGACGGCAGCTGAAAGGTCCTAAAAAATCAGCCAAATACATTCCCAAACAGCCAGCATAAATTTTGCACGGGACAGCAAAAACTGCAGCAGGAAAACTGCACAGAAAACAGGGAAGAGGCCACCGAATTCTCCCCCCCCCCAAACAGCCACAGGAAATCATCCACCAAGGGACCCGAAAAGCCAGCACAGGAGACAAAGGGGCAAGGCACGGGAAACCAACCAGCAAGAGAAAACCGAGAGGAAGAACCAGGGGAACACCAACAGCCAGCAGAAACCGAAAAGGCAAAGGGTAGAAACCAAAGAGACAAAGGAAAAGGGGGAATGAATCTAATAAATCTTCAATTTATGAGCTTAAGACACTCAACTAGATATTAATGAGCTGATATCTAGTAGAGGATATTAAAACTCATCAAAAATAAAACCTAACTTGTTTTTACCCCCCATTGCCTACATCAATTCTCCCCCACTTAAAAAAGCTCATCTCCAGATGAGGAAGCTTTCGATTTTTCCTGAGGAGACGAAGTAGGAGCTTCAAGCTCTTGAATTTTTTCTGCGTACCTTTTCAATACATCGTCTCGCTCTCGCTTGAATTATTCTTGCAAAAGTTGTTTCTTTTTCATGCACCGCTCCGTACACAAATGCATCTTCACTTGGAGCTTGTATAGCTCATTCTGTAGGGGATTTGTCGAATCTCCATCTGTCGGAACCCATCTTATCCATAGGGACATGGTCTTCAGAAACTTCTGTATTGCTTTCTTCCACAATGGACTCAATTTTTTGTGATTTTTCATTTTTCTAAAAAAGGCTCAACAAAACTTAAATCACTTGATAACAAGACAACAAATCGGGATTTGCTAACCCGCTCTGATACCATTTGATGCAAGCAAAAATTTGGGAAGGGACACAAATTTTTGCAAGGAAAAGAAACTCTTCCTAGATAATAGAAACTTACATGAACTCACAAAAACTAGACAAATTAGACAAAAAAATAAACTTTTTATAAGATAAAAGACTATTACAAACTTGGACACAAACACCTTACAAACTTTGACAACATAAGCACAAATAAAAGACACCTAAAGGAGCTTTCCAATTGTTGAGAAGAAGGATACAAGTGGGGTGGATACTTGCGTAGAGAAGAAGAGGTTAGAAGATTAGACGAAGTATAGCTCGCAAGCTATAGAGAGGAGAGGAAGGAGAAGGACATAGCTCGCAAGCTATTCCAAAGAAAACCCTCAGGTTTTATCTCCAAAAATCATAATTTTTCACCACCCTTTAAACATACAAAACATCTAATATTTATAAGAAAAGAAAGAAGCTAAACAACCACTATATTAGGGAATATGGAAGACCAAAAGTCACCAAATAGAAGGCCAAAAGACGGCAGCTGAAAGGTCCTAAAAAATCAGCCAAATACATTCCCAAACATCAAGCAGAAATTCTGTACGGGACAACAAAAACTGCAGCAAGAAACCCAATTATCTCTACCCGTTGGAATTGAAATTAAGTTCAGAAAATCTGAATCAATTTCCCTCCAATTGAGGGAAAGGGCCCCCACCCCCCCCCCCCCCCCCCTTCCCCCCAAACAACCACAAGAAATCAGCCAGCAAGGGACCCGAAAAGCCAACACAGGAGAAAAGGGGCAAGGCACGGGAAACCAACCAGCAAGAGAAAACCGAGAGGAAGAACCAGGGGAACACCAACAACCAACAGAAACCGAAAAGGAAAATGGTAGAATCCAAAGAGACAAAGGAAAAGGGGGAATGAATATAATAAATCTTCAATTTATGAGCTTAAGACACTCTACTAGATATTAATGAGCTGACATCTAGTAGAGGATATTAAAACTCACCAAAAATAAAACCTAACTTGTTTTAACCCCCCCTTGCCTACATCAGATCTCTATTCTCATCTTTTATAGTAGAGTTATCCTCCTATAGATAAGGTTGCACATAGAAAGGTCTCTGTTCTTCAAAGTGACATGGATAGAAACAAAATTTTTTTTGGTAGGTGCGTTGTAACACTTATATTCTTTTTGGGTTTACAAGTAACCTTCATAGATAATTTAAGTACTATAAGGTCAAGTTTTCCTCTATTGTTACTGTGAAAATGCTCAAATGCGTTTCATCCAAGATTTATGGCTTAAGATTGTTTGTGGTTTTTAAATTTGGATAAGATTAAGAAAGTACTTCTATTTGTATTTTGAACTCCAGAACTTTGGATGGCAACCAATTTTGAACTCCTGAACTTTGAATTGCAAACTTTTTATGCTATAAGAACGACTTCCAATAAGATTTTGCAACATTGCCGAAGATGATACTCACACTAGTTTTGGATCATTTTATGAAATTTCGGAAACTCGTGTAATCATTGCTGGACAACAATTCGCTTAGTACCTATTACCTTAGGATATTAGAGGGGCCTCATGTGTCACTATAAATTAAGTAAAAGGAAAATATTTATTAAAATTTCTTTGGTCTATGCTTGCCTTAAAATTATTTGCTTTTTTGCCGTCATCATAAGGCAAACTGACTTCAATAGTGACCAGAGAAGCTCTCCCAAAACTTGAACATAACATGTTGGTACTCATAGTAGTGATTAAGTTTGCAGTGAGGGAAGAAAATGCAATGATGAAGACTCCTAGGAGAGATTCTACAACCATTGGATAGCTCTTAGTGGATTGCAAAGTCAGTGCAATCAGGCATTATAGTCTTGGAGCTAGGAAAATCATGGAATGCATACAGCATGAGGCTACATTGCAGAGTTGGCATTGCTTGTGTGCATTGTGGCACAAACTAGTTGAAGAAATGCCATCCTAGACTTTCTTGGGAGCATTGAGCATTACTTCAGTCTCCATGGATGTGAGGCCCTATTGGAATTGCAGTTGGTGTGGAATAGATATTAGGGTGGAGGGTGTGAGTGAAATTCACAAATTTGGAGATGTCTACAACATAGAGTGGTGAAATTGTGTGGAATTGAAGTTGACTTTTCGAGAAACCATGGCAAGAGAATCATGCGTGGAAGTATAATTCTTGGAATTCATATGCAACGAAGGAAGATATCGTGAATGGCTTGAAGGTCGAGGGCGACAATTAGTTGCGAGATATGATAGGCCTTTGCGTTGGGCGATGAAGGCCGAGGAATTAGGTGACGATCAAGGTAGAGAATGTGTAGGACAATGAAGGCTGAGACTCAATTATAAAAGCCTAGGAGATTGATACCATGTGAAATATACAAAAGTCTTTCATATTCATCAAAGTATTTAATAGAAGGTAATATGTATGCTAATATAGGAATTCATATAGGAAATATTAATGTTTTTCATGTTAAATATAGATTAAAAAATATTTTTGAATTTTCTTCCGTAGCATCTATCAATGGGTTCTTGATTTCCTTCTTTAGCATGAGTCTGTGCAATCCTAATTTCTTCATTGTCATGAATCATTGGGATGTTGATTTCCATCTTTGACATGAATCTATAGGTTTCTACAGTAAGAAGATCTATCCAACACGTCTTCCAAAACTAAGTAAATTGAAACCTTCCTTTTTGATTCTAGAATTTGCAAGGTGAGCTTTAAGTACTGCGATATGTAGTTGATTTGCTTCAACCAAACGCATATCTAATTAGATGTCTAGAAATATTTGAATTTCATTTTTTTATTGTCAGGTGAGTTTGTGCGCATTTCTTTTTTATTTGTTGAGACTTACATTTGGTAATTACGACGTTGACTATTTGTGTTTTATCCAGAGATGGTGAACTATCAACGAGCGATTTGCAGAAAATGGTTCAAGCATTACCTGAGTATAGCAAGCAAATTGACAGGCTTTCTCTACATGTTGAGGTTATTCTTATTATTATTTTCGAAGTTTTTACTATATTTTACTTAATTATCTTTTGCATACATTTGCAAGATGCTTGTGTTTGTTAATGGTCAGCATGCTTCTGCCTGACAGACTGATGAACTACATGCTTTCTAATATGAACTTGAGTTTTTTTTTCTTATGAATTCCTTATTTTATTTGCATGTTCCCCATGTCTAATTATTAATTTATTTTGTTATTATAGTATAAAATTTGGAGCGTGACATCAAAATTTTATAATAAACAGTATAATAACAAAATACTCGTTTTGCTTCCTCATTTAGTAGCACTCATGACAAGGATGGACATAATATTTAATGGTTGTTATTATCTTTTACTCGAATCTTGTATTATAAGATTATGCAGTATTCTTATCATCATATCCTTCTCTTTCTCAACACGAATTCTCTTTTGTTATGGGTCTCAGTTTTCTTAGTTTTTTTTTTGTGTTGCACAGCGCAGATTGTGCTTGTTCATATTTCCAAATATGCTTTTCTTGTTTGATTTTCTTCTTGCCACAATTTTATTCCTTACCAACAACGTAGTTTGAATATAGCTATTGCTCAGGGAAACTTGATTTTGTCGCTAAATAAATCTGAACTTCTGCAAGTTTGTGTGTTATCTTCAAAATCACTGGCAGCATCCTTATCCAACACTATATGACTTGAATATTGTTTTCGACAAGGAATTATACCAACTCCCATTCTGGTTCTGAATATCTTAAATGAAGTTTGCAAAAGGACCTAATTTTCAAGGTCTTGTATTCACTGAAGAATGAGTACTAAAACTGTTCACCTCCATTTCAACAATATAATCCTATGCAGATAGCCGGGAAGATTAACAATGTAATTAGAGAACTGGGACTTCGAGAACTTGGGCAACTGGAACAGGATCTCGTCTTTGGAGATGCAGGGACTAAAGACTTGAACAACTTTTTAAGGACGAAGGAGGTAATGCCAGTTAATTGCTTAAGTATGAACTAATACATCCCAGCTCCCAATTTGATTAGATATGAAATTTCACTTATCTCACAGGATGTTACTCCGGAAAATAAGCTCCGTTTATTGATGATATATGCATCTATCTTCCCTGAGAAGTTTGAAGGTGATAAAGGAGAAAAACTGATTCAGGTGGGCTTTCAATTTGCTATTCGTATAACATTGTAATCAAACTTATTAGACATAGTTTTAACATTCATTTTAATTGGCTATTTGCAATGTAGTTTGCCTTTTCTGGAAGCTGTTTTTGCAGTGTTTACTTCGTTGTTTTCCTTAGCATAACTCATATAGTCAGGACAAGGCTGGTGCAAAGAATGCACTTATTTGGTTTTTGTTTGTATTTTAAGATTCAGACCCACTTTTTAGTCATACTTATGATAGTACTGAATGAGGATGGCTTTCTGAATCGAAGTATGACATTTTCTTTTTCTATATTTTATTAAATTATGTGGGAAATATTGGCAGTTTAGTGCAAACCATGGCTTATCTTTTCTATGGATTCCCTATTTCTCGAAAATATTTACATGGCTGAATCCATGTTTTCATTTCTGGACAGTAATGCGTTGAAGCAAACCTGCAGAATAACTGAATGGGCGGGCAGTAATGTGCTGAAACAAATCTGGAAAGTAATTACATGGCTGTAAAATAAACACACGGTTGAAGCAAATATGAGCAGTTATGTGCTGTTGTTTACTGTCAATCCCTTGTTATCTTTCATAAATGAGGTGTATTTAATCACATGCGAGAGGGATACATTCAAGCAGCAGATGGTCCCTCTTTGGCTGCAATTTATGAGATTTTTCGTTTTTTTTGTAATCCCTTTCTAATGATGATATTCTTTGATAAAAGCAAAATAATTAAGTTTTTGTTGCAAAGTTCGATTTTGGCTTTCATCCTTCTCTTTATGGTATACAATCTCAACATTACTATTTTCCTACTTTATATATATATATATATATATATTGCTTCAATTTTCAAATTCTTAATAGTTTTAGAGTCCAGCGTGCACTATCCTATGCTCTAGCCATTCACATGACAATATATTAAATGGCCTCTAGAGGATAATCTTCCATTTCTAAAGTCACCTATAAACATGAGGTGTACTTATTTCTCGGTCTATGAATGGGGTTAAAAATAGTATTTTACCAATCATAGGACACAAGTTCAATGGTCACAACTATCTTCAATTGTATCAATTCGTGATGATGTTTATTTGTGAAAGAGGCAAATTTGATTACCTGATGGGATCAACACTATCTTTGATTGCTCTGAGGAACTTCCTATAATTCTAGCTTGGGTTGCTTTTCCTTAACTTTGTATTCACAACTTCAACCATTCTAATATTTTTTCTTGGCTCAATTTTTAGTAAATCTCTTAAAATGATTGCTACTATTGCTAGTTTTCAAGTTCGATAGTGGTTAGGGTCCTAGTTTAAATGGATGTTACTATCTCTTTTGAGAAGGAGATTTGGAATTGTTCCACTTTGACAAAAGGTCAAATTGAAGGCATTCCTCATATTATACTTCATTGAAAAGTTTTGGCCATAACTTCTCATGATGATTCAAGGCAGATCCGAAAATCTCTAAGCAATCAGGATAGTGGAGAGCATTCAGTTGATAAAAACCAGCCTTCTAATGTTATAGTTGCAAATTCGATCCGCAGCTTTATATTATGGCTATAGTGCTGCATTTCTGCAGGAATATGAATGGTGCTGTTAACAGTATTGTGAACAGTGACTCCTTTCACAAGGTCCTTTCATATATAACTAAATTTTGCATGACAAAAGAAGCGATCTCTTTGAATTTGCTGCTGGCTTTTTTTACGTTGATCAATGAGATTTTCTTTACTTTTCAGCTGGCAAGATTATCACCGGATGATGTAAGTGCTGTGCACAATATTAGATACTTGATATTACCTGAGGGCAAGAAAGCATCTGGAGGTTTCTCACTTAAGTTTGATGGTTATAAGGTGTGCAACTAAGTCTTTAGTTATGAATTTTGATTAGTTTTGATCTCCTGTTATTGATTTCCTGCTAATTATTCCAAGCATGTTGTTGGCTAATAGAAGAAGAATGCAGCTCGGAAGGACCGTAGTGATGAAGAGGAGACATGGCAACTATCAAGATTTTATCCTATTATAGTGGTATGAATTGCGTTTATAATCATATTTTTTAGTTTTCAAGCTTGTAAGCATGTCTAATCGTTGCATATATGACTTTGTTTTGAGAGCAACCTTTGGAATTCTTATTGTTTTTAAAGAGCATTTCCTTTTTCAACCTTTGGAGATCCTTGTAGGCCTCCCAACATGACCTTTCTTCTGTTATCTTCCCTTCGAACTTCAAAAAAGGCCTCCCAAAGATTTGGAAGAGGATTGGTTCTCATGATTCGTCCTCTAACGCCATCGGAGTTCTTGTTCAAACCCATCAAGAATTTGAATGTTCTTTTTACCCCATCTATCTTCTGGTGAAGTCCATGATCTTCTGAACATTTCCATTGATGCTGTTCAAATATATATAATTGTTCCCAATAACGCGTTAGAGTATTAAAATATTGAGTTATCGTCAAGTCCTTTTGTTGACAGTCGTGAAGGATGGCCTCAATTGCAAATAGCTCGGAAGTGTTGTCGGAATTGGAGTAGGCCTCTTTAATGGCCTCCCATATTTCTTGTGTCATCTCGTAAAGAAGAAAGTTCTCACCGTTTTCTACATTCATGGAGTTGATGAGCCAAGACATGATCTGATGATTCTATGCTTTCCATTCTCTGTAGAGAGGATCACTTTGTGGTGGTATAGAGGCTTCACCAGTGAGATAGTCTGCTTTCCCTCTCTCGCAAATAAACATTCTCATCGATTGAGACCATTACAAAAAAATTGTTCCTTAAATATGTGGTTTGTGATGAGAGGAGGGAGAGGAGAAGACTTGTTTGCAGATCCAGAGTTTCCGGTGTTTAAACCGGTAATTTTTGGTTAGGATGATGAAATCTCGCTATCTATAGATATGGTTGGGTTTCCTCGGTTGAAAGAGAAGATGTATTTTGGGAAAGGGCTATCGGTGCTTGTAGAGAGGCTATCTACAGGATGATGGAGAGTTACTGTTGGTTGAAGGTTGGAAGAAAGGGAGGAAGGTTTGCCGCCGACACTCAGAGAAGGCTTTTAGGATCTTCTTAAGCTCTGATACTATAAAGAATTTGTTTGAGGGAAATTGTATTCAAATTTTATTCTTTGGAATCATTATATATATATATATATATATACACGCGCGTGTGCACATACATTCTAGGAGAATAAACAGAAAAAGAAAGATATTTAATCTAATTAATTATAATAAACAGAAGAGTAAAGTCATTTAATCTAATTGATTCTAATAATTATATCTTGCAGATCTTGGAATAAATCTCATGGATCTTGGTGTCAGTAGATAAAATCTCCAACTGTAGCCTACGATGGGCTCCCTCCTTGCTGCGTGATTCAACACTTATAATAAAGTTATAGGAGAAGTGCTATGGTGAGCTTTAAAAAAGAAATAGATTAATAATGCTTATACTCTAGTCATTAAGGATATGAATATAGGAGCTGTTACTTGTGTTCAAACACAAGGAGGTTGTACCAAGTATTTTCCTATTTCAACTATGGAATCAACTTTAAGCCCATATATTTTTTCTTTGGTCATGGATGTTCTTACTAAACATTTGTAGGAAGATGTACCATGGTGTATGCTTTCTGCTATTATTCTTATTGATAAGACTAGAGAGGGAGTTGAAGAAAATTCGAATTATTGAGGTCAACTTTAGAGTCTAACGGTTTTCGTTTGAGTAGATCTAAAATCGAATACATTGTCACACCCCATTTTGACCCCCTTTACAGTCAACTTGAATTGTAACAGAGAAAGAAAATCTAAATAGACCTCTTTTTACTGGCATCCATTTTGAACTGCTTCTATCAGAATCGGATGATTAAAAAGTAATATATTTAGACTATCCTGCCCTAACTAGTTTTTATATCTCATAATAAGAAGCATATTTAAGACATCTCAAATAAAATACAACAAGTAAAATATAGAGCTTTACTATGCTTTTTAAATTTCATCTACATATCTCAAAAGTTTTTGTACATCCTTCACTTGGACCTCTATGTACACCTAAAATGTATGTACATAAAAAAGGACAACGCTCTTTCAGTCTGATGCCCTATTGGCTCCTTTCCTTTTTCTATAGTACAACAACTACAAATGAGTTAGGGCTCAATGAAATACTCAACCACTTCCTTTTCTCATTCAATGTTTGGTCTGAATTACCAACTTTTAGAATTAAATGTGCTCTCTCATTCAAGGTTGGGTCTGAATTCCTAACTTATAGAATTTTGAGAGTATAGACTTACCTCGTCAGGTCTTTTGTCTTTACTTGTGCGGGTATATCCCTTATAGATGACTTATTTCATCTTTCCAATATCTTTCACTTTTAGCAATCATAAAATGTGTTATGATAATCACTATTCAATAAATCAACATATTTATACATAGATAAACTGCAATGAAATGTTATTATAAACATAATAATGTGAGGTTGCAACTATATAAAGTTTACTATTTTCTGTATTGTTTGAGTATCTCACCTCTTTTTTTAAAACAGTTGGCTAAATTGGTTCACCCAAAGTACTCCGAATTCTTTTTCTTTTGTAAACAACCTAAATATATATTTCTTTATTTGCACATGCTTATAAAATGAACAAAATAAGCAATATAAATATCTTACAAATTACCTCAAGTGTACTCTTGTTCATTCCATTCAAAATTTTCTTTCCTCTTCTAAACTTCTTTCCCTACTTCCTGTCCTTTCTTTTATATTTAACAACAACAAGCCCTAATTATCACAACAACATCTACAAATATTAGCATACTAAATTTCAACAATTACTCTTACCTGATTTTATTTTTTCTTTTTATATTTTTTTTCTGATTTCTATTTTCAGCTAATAAAAGCTGATTGTAGTGATTCATAACAACATACAACATTCACATGCTGTAATTTAATAATTTACAGCACCAAATAGTAATTAACAACCCTTACATATAGTTTTCGACAACCCTACAACAACGTACAACAACAAAATTACATAAGTAAACAACACCTCGTTTCAACCATTATTCATGATAAAACTACTAAATTCTGTTGTCCTGCACTTCATTCCAACATTTCCTTACCTGTAATTCAGCAATAAAAAACTGTAGCTCCAAACATGTGCTCGCCTCCTTTAGTGAATGGAATGAGGAAAAATTGGAATGGTGATGTTTCGATGCTTACCTAATTATCTTATATATATATATATATATATATAGTCTGACAGTGGAGCTTTAAAGAGCTTCCCGAGCGATGCCACTAGGAAGACAAAAGGCGCCCAAAGTGTAGTCTGTTGGAGAAGTAGCCGAGGCGGGTAATCCCACGGGTTGACTAGTGAGTATGATACTTCTGGATAGTGACTGGGATATTTCTGGGCGGCAATGACCAATTCCGAATGGGCAGGACAGCAGTTTTTCCTGGTTCAAAAGTTCGGGACAGCCACTAGAATCTTTCCAGAATTCTGGAATTAGTTCAGGAAGCAGCTGAACTTTTCCTGGACAGCAATGGAGTTGTCTAGGATTTCTGGGACAGCATGCATGTTCTGTCCAGGGATTTGGACAGCCCGTAGC